>NW_006297819.1:1151053-1153033 GCF_000327345.1 Myotis davidii | reverse complement strand
GGCTAATTTGATTTAAAAAATTTAGGGCATTGTTTACTCATTTGATTCACGGGATGGCTTGTGGTATGATTGGGCCTTATGGTGAAAAGAGTCCTGGTTTGGATTTGGTCCTACATCAAGTGCCCAAGTCGCTTTCATGAAAAGCTTGGAATTAAGCATTAGGGTCCATAGTTTCATTTTGTTCCCAATATGTAGAGCTCTCTTGGAAATTTCATGGGAGAAAAACAATTGGGACAATGCAGTGTTTATAAATTTCTGGCCTCTGCCATAAGATCGTCTTTATATCTCCTCCCAACTCTTAATACTACCTTATACTAATGGTTAACTTGATCTCTGTAATTATATTCCTTTAAAGGAGAATTTATTAAAAAATAATTGACTTTTTATATAGGAAAAGTATACATGCACACATGCACAGAAACAAATACATAGTTCTGTATAGAATATTATGAAGTTCACAGATTAACGCCTAAGCACATCCATTACAGGATCCTCACCCAGCTTATGCAGTAATTTATTACAGTATTTGGAGCACTGTACTCTTTTTAATTGTTTACATGATTTCTGCTATTAATCTTTGAGGTCCATGAGGGGAGGGTATCTTATTATCTTATTTATCTTTTATCCACAACAACTGAACACTGTCTGGCATATAACGAATACTTAATAAATCTATGTTCAAGAAAAGAATGACTCAGTCTTGTAAATTGCTTCACATAGATAACATTAGCCATGTGCCTCATGACCCCATCTATGTACATTTAACCGCCTGCATATCAAAGATCTTACCTGTGAAGAGGTTGTACAAAAGTCTCCTATTCTTTACTAAGGAGTTATGAGCATTGCTTTTAATAAAAACTACTAAAAGACATTCTACAAATTTCAAGAGGAACAATTGTGTTGATGAAACTACAACTTATATAATTTGGGTAAATACATATTCACTTGTCTCTCAGGCATTTCAAGGAAGGCCAAAAAATAGGCATGGAGTCATTTCATAACAATCCCGTTCCTCCAACAGAGCATAAACATCATTGTCTGTAAAGACAAGCATCATGTTCAACCTCTTTTTCAATAGCATTTCCTTCCGCTGGCTCTCCATGTCTTGGGAAATTGACTTGATCGCCTAAGTAGAGGCTGAGACAAATGAGACAAACAAAAAGTAATGCCTTAGCTTTGCTGGGACATGAGGATCACTCTGAATAAAGAAAGGCTTGCCACCCCACGACTCCTATGCTGAGCTTCTTAAGATGCTATCCCAGTGCAGTGTAACATTTGGTCTCATATTTCACCCATTTGAGAAACTTCCAAAACTGGAGAGTTTCCCTCATGCACAAGATTTCCCAGCTGACCCAGTGCACTTTGGCAGATCACCATCCAGAATGAGCCTAATGCCAACTCCAGGGGCAGAACAATGGATGCCCAGAGGACTGGCCTCATGAGAAGAACATGGGACCCAAATCCCTTGAACCACGTTGAGCACAGGCACAGGCTGGTGCTTTGCCTCCCGTCCATACAGCCTGCCTGGGATTCGCCTGGCATGCCAGCAGCATCCGCAGGTGGCCAATTTTGTAGATCTCAAGAAGGTGAAGCCAGGAAATAGAAAGAGCTCCGAGAATGTACCTGCCCTCTGTGTCTCCCCAAACGCACCTGGGAGCACTAATTTCAGGTTCTCATCAGCTGTGACAGTAAAGCTGCAGCATCAGTTAATTCATAATCAGTGGAGGATGAGTGTTTTATAGATTGCATGTTAGGAAGTCAAGGACAATCTTGTATAGCTTTTCATTTAAGTGTCGTCATCGGCTGGGAGATGGCTTTGGGGACATAGGAAATATAAAATTGTTCTAGGACCATGGTCGGCAAACTGCGGCTCTTCCGCAAAATACCACGTGTGGGCGCGTGCACATACAGTGCGATTGAAACTTCATGGCCCTTGCGCAGAAGTTGGTATTTTGTGGAAGAGCCACACTCAAGGGGCCA
>NW_006297819.1:1136318-1151021 GCF_000327345.1 Myotis davidii | reverse complement strand
ATGTTGTGGTGACCCCCAACCATAAAATTATTTTCGTTGCTACTTCATAACTGTAATTTTGCTACTGTTATGAATCATAATGTAAATATCTTATATGCAGGATGTATTTAGACGACCCCTGTGAAAGGGTCATTTGACCCCCAAAGTGGTTGCGCGACCCACAGGTTGAGAACTGCTGCCTTACAGGATTATTTTGCCTGGCACACAGTAGGCACATAAAAACGCTAAGTTCATTTCCTAACTGCCTTCATTTAAAACTAAAACCCACTGCCTTCACTTCACAACCCATGGCATTCAATGGTGTGTTTGACTTTTATAAATTCACAAACACTTTACATAATTTACATTTCAACGACTGGATTTGAGGTGCAGTGAATGTATTCAATAGTGATCACTGCAATCAAGGCAAGACACCTTACTTAAGCTAACAAATGATTATCCTTCACTGCAGACCTATAATTCATCAATTTGTTCTTTACAGAATCAGAAAGGCACAAACTAAAGCAATTGAGGGCTTAAAGATTCAGAAATTCTCCTGAGATGCTTCCCCAAACCCAGCAGTTGCTTTCAGTCAGACATGTTCCTTATCTGTCTTCTCTAGCTCAATAATAGTATGTGTTTTTTTTTTTTTTTTTTTGGGGGGGAGTCGGGGGATGTCTATGAAATTGCCCCACACCTGCCCAGATTTCCTGTTAACTGCTTAAAGCATTTCATGAGGTGGATCTTGCATACAAGTCATGTAGGTTATTGTTTCACCAGCATTCTCTCTCTCTCTCTCTCTCTCTCTCTCTCCTCTCGCCTCTCTCTGCAAAATATATATATATTGCTGAGAGAGAATCATCGATCAGCTGCCTCTTGCATGAGTGGGGATCAAGTCCACAACCAGAGCATAAGCCTTGACTGGGAATGAAACCATGACCTCCTGGTTCATAGGTTGATGCTCAACAACTGAACCACCACAGCTGGGCAACTTTACCAGAATTCTTAATGCCAGAACTTGTGCTCCTAGAGTAAGAGAATGGGAATGGCAGTGCATGGCTAGTAACACATTAGTCACTCTTTCTGCTGATAAAAAAGCCAAAAAGTTCCCTTAAGTGGTAGAAACAGAAAATCTAATAAGACAATTAGATTCATTTTCAAGAAATATTTAAGTAGGCTGTCCTGGGAAAGCAGATAAGAGCCAAGATTTCTAGAATAATTTATGATAGTTCTGATTGGAAACCTTGTTGGTCTCCTCAGATTCATTATCAGCTCTTCTCTATCTTTAAACTTTTACTGACAAAGTCATAAGCTGGGAGGTAAAGAATTACAAAACACACTTTAGAAGGAAGAAGATACACACACACACACACACACACACACACACACACATATGGTGGGCAAAAGGTAGTTTTACAGTTGTGAGTACACAAAACACAGAGTTTATTCTTGTATTAGTATTTATTTATTATTGTATTGTTCTCCATACAAACAATATACAGGGTGTCTCAAAAATGTATATACACTTTACCTGCAGATAGCTCAATATTAAAAATAAAATGACTTTTAGCAAACATTGCCTTTATAATTATATATTGGGGGGGCGCACTAGTGGGTGGGCCAAAAGTAGATTTCCAGTTATAATACAAATAAATAATACAATAATGAATAAATGATATAAGAATAAACTGTTTCACATAGTCACAACTGTAAACCTCCTTTTCTAATTTTGCTCACCCTGTACAGGGAAAATGAGCACAGTGCTGAGCATGAGTAAGACACCACAATAGTTTCTTTCTTTGAGTTTCTTGTTAATTTTATCTTTTCTGTGTATGTATGGTCAACTATTTTGTCTTTATTTTCCAGTAAAGTAACGAGACCAACACTATTCATCAGTTAACTCACTCATGTTCTCGAGCTCTGTCTTCCATGTCACCTTGACCTTAAAGAATGGAAAAGCTTGGCTATATTTACCATCCTTTGTAGATAAGAGTGATAGGTATTAGATGCAGAAATGACCAATGACCTGGCCAGGAAGATACAAGACTTCTGCTGAGGGATTCTGGGAAGGCCTTTGGTTGAAAGGGATAGATGGTGGCAGGCCTTCTTGTCCCCTCCCCTACTCCTTTCTACTCCTTGAATGTGATCATGTGTAGAGCAGAGACAGCCATCTGGGTCTATGAAGCAATAGAAAGGCCAACAGATTCACAGAAATACTTACCAACTTTGATAGTATTGAGCTGCTAACCAACAACAGACATCAACCACTAATATTATGTTGTAAGAAAAATAAATCTCTATTTAAGACATTTAACTCAGATTTTGTTATTATTGCAAATATGTTACTGCTCATACACAGCAGTTTTCAGTGACTTCTCCCTTATTTGTTGCAAGTACTTTAATACATTTTCAGTAAAAGAGTTAGTGTTGCTGTCTAGACTAGTCAGAGCTACACAAGATCATTTGCTAGCTTTTGCTGAGACTTCTTTTGAAGGTCATAAGAATTATTGCTGAGGAAAGAGTTCCATAGTCCATAAGAAATTACTCATTGGGGGTAATATGTTTAAATGTGGGTATTAATAGCCAGACAACAGGAAAAGAGTGAAATTCCTCCAAGACAAAAAGGAAAAGAGTTAATCAAAAGAGACAGACAGGAAGACAAACATAAAAGAAAAAGCCAAAATGAAAAGCTAAAGAGAAAGATGAATGAAAAGCAGGACCCTAAAACTAAACTCCTAAATTTGAACCTGATGGTAATAATACTGGTTAAGGTAACTCTCATTGACACCCTTTATATACTGCTAGAGGTCCAGTGCATGGATTCTTGCACTGGTGGCGTCCCTTGGCCTGGCCTGCAGGAAACAGGCTGAAATTAGACCTCTGACATCCCCTGAGGGTCCCAGATTGCAAGAGGGCGGTTCTTGGGTGACGCACCCCAGAATATGGCTCCCTCCTCTCCTCTCCCAATATTTTGTCACTTTCTCTCTGTATCTGCCTAGCTTCTTTCATCTCACTTTACCCGACATTTGGTTGTAACTGACAACTTATGGGCAGTTAACTGCAAAATGCAATTATTTAGCAAACAGGATTTGCTTAGCCTGGAATCTAGTTGGCCTAGGCCAGGACCCTGCTCAAAGTCAGGCTGCTGCCCAAGCCCTTCCACCCAGGCAGAGTCCTGTGGCCTTGGGAACCTCCTTCTTCCCACCTGAGCTGCTCCTTCCCCTCTTTTCCTCCCCGGAGGTTGCCCTCTGGCACTACTGTCTGCCCAGAAGTAGGAAAGCTGTGGCAGGTTTCCCAGCTGAGGGTGGTAGCAGGAATTCGCTGCCTCTACTGGAAATCAATATTAAGCAGATGGGCCAGTACAGCACCAGATGTCGGGGCTGCAGCCAATAGGTCCTGCATGTCTCATCATTTAGCTAATTGAGTCGAAAAGTTTCTGTAAGGGCCAGACCCACGACCTCTGTAATGGGCTAGAAGGCCTGGTAGGGAGCCAGATCCGAAGTGGGGAGCCAATGGGGTAGAGGCCTGGTGCATGGATTCATGCACTGGTGGGGGTCCCTCAGCCTGGCCTGCAGGGATCAGGCTGAAATTGGTTCTCCAACATCCCCCAAGGGGTCCCGGATTGCGAGAGGGCAGTTCTCAGGTGACACACCCCAGAATTGGGCTCCCTCCTCTCTGGTTCTGGGTGTGTCACCCGAGAAACATGGCTGCCAAGTCACTGCAGCTCAGCAGCTCCTGCATTGAGTGTCTGCCCCCTGGTGGTCAGGGTGTGTCATAGCTACTGGTCAGACAGTCAAATGGTTGGCCAGTCGCTTAAGCTTTTATATATATAGATAGATTCTTCTCCTCTCACTTCTAATTGCTGATAGGCAGCTCCCATCTGTGCCCTCACCCTTGACTCCCCTTCACCTTTCCTCCTGTCTGGGCCCATTCCCAACTCCAGATTGCTGATACTGACTGATCATCCCTCAGGAAACAGCAATGAGACAGGAAGTGTGATAGGGAAATATCAACAGCATCACTGCAAGGGAGTCTAGGTCTTCCTCACTGAGAAGATGAAACAAGGACCACGGGATTTAGCACAGCTCAAACCCTGCTGTTAGATGAGCAACATGTGGAAATGCTAATTTGGCCTAAACTCAGGGAAACAGGGTCAAGGATACAGGTTGGGAGGAGCATAGAGTGACAATAGTCCTATCCTAAAACAAAATAGAGAATTAAGTACCCAATAACACAAACATACCCCTCACACCTAGGGCATAAAGCATCTCTCAACTAAAATTGCTAAGGGAAATAGTAGAAAATTCAAACTCTGTATGGAAATTAATTAAAACAATTGTGTTTATGTACTCAGTATCAAAGAATTTTCAGCTTTTTTAATTTGTAGAGTCTCCATTTACATCGAATGATAAAAATGAAAAAGAGTAAACTATAAAAATGAAAGCGTTGTGTTAATTTTTAATGATTTATTTTAGAAAAAAATGGACACAGAAAAAGATTCTATTCTATGTTTAAGAGTAGTACATGAAAGAAAATAAATCATGTACAGAAACAAGAAAGGAAGCAAATAGTAAGAAGGCCAAACATGTTTTTGTGTAAGGTTTTGTTTTAAAGAGTATTATATACCAGTTCAATCTACTTTCCCCCCTTTTCTGCTTTATCCAAAGCACAAAAGCAAATGAGAGAAACACAAAGCAAATTCCCATAACTCATATGGACACTATTCACAAATTAGTATGGTCATCCTAGAAATAATACTTAGAAACTTAATATATTGCTTCTTTTTGGTGGCAGAACAGGAAAATAAGGCTCAGCTTCCTAAGTTCCCATTCTTTCATGTGTAAAATACAAGTTATATAATTTGAAATTGTAATATCAGCATATGCTGCCTCCACACCCCATGGGGAGTAGGAAAGTAACATGGAAAAAAGAAGCCTCAGTAGAAATTGTGAAGAAGAGGAAATGAGCAGAGTCAATTTTAAAAAGTTTTATATAGCTCAGTAGCATATTATAAAGAGGGAGGAAATATGCAATAGGTTTTTTTAAAAGAAGATATTTAATCTTAATAAACATTAAGAAGGAGAAGAAAGTTATAAATCTATTATAATTAATAAACTATATAGAACATGGAACAGTAAATAGAACATAGATTTGAAAGCCAAGTTAACTGGGCTTTAGTCCAGGCTAGATTAATATTTATGTTACTTAGGCTATATGTTATTATATAAACCTAGATGCCTGGTGCACAAAACTTGTGCATGGGGGTTGGGTCTCTCAGCCTGGCCTACACCCTCTCCAATCTGGGACCCCTCAGGGGATGTCTGACTGCCTCTCGCAATCTGGAACCTCTGGCTCCTAACCACTCTCCTACCTGCCTGCCTGATTGCTTCTAACCACGTCTGCCTGCCTGCCTGCCCAATCTCCCCTAACTATTCCCCTACTGGCCTGATCACCCCTAACCGCCTCTGCCTTGCCCCAAAATCAGGACCCAGGATTCCCTCCTCCAGTGGTCATGGGTTTCCCTCCTTCTGGCTGGCTTCAGGTACCCAGGACCTGAGCAAGCTTTTCCCAGGTTGGCCGCAGCTGCAGGGGACTGTGGGCGGGTGGCTTCTCCTGGGCCACAGTTGCAGGTGCCCAGGAATGCAGGGCAGGTGGCTTGTCCCTCTCCTGGGCCAGGCCACAGGCACAGGCATAGCCACTGGCACCTGGGACCACGGGTGGCTTGTCCCTCTCCAGGGCCACAGCTTGGCTGGTCCCCATTCCTCTCTCCCCAATGTTGAGTATCTAAGCCATTAGGGCATGATCACGTGACATCCATTTGCATATTAGTTCTTTATCATATAGGATTCTATGCAAAAAATGTTTATATATTTTTTCTATATACATTTTCTAGGAGAGAGAGAACATAGGCATAATCAAATTCCTAAAAGAATCTGTGACCCACAAATTATTAAGAACTGTTATTACGCAAATTATTTAATCTATCTCTGCCTTTGTTTTCTCATGTTTATAATGGGAATATCACCATCCATCCACTTTTAATCACTGTGAGGTCATAAAAAGTATACTAAGAAGAAAAAACACTTGATGAGTTAGTATGTTATTTAAAAATTAGTCTTATACCTTTCATATATTTGTTAGGATATTAATTTAATATGATCATGAAATTATCTATAAATTCATCACACAACACAGTTCAAAACTTCTTGAGTCCCTAAAAGTTAAATATGAAATTCTTGGTGGTATATCAGTGAAGGAAGAAATACCTTCTCATGGGAATATACTTTGCTATTCTAAGGCAGTGGTCGGCAAACTGTGGCTCACGAGCCACATGCAGCTCTTTGGCCCCTTGAGTGTGACTCTGCCTAAGCCTTACGAGTACCCTAATTAAGTTAATAACAGTGTACCTACCTATATAGTTTAAGTTTAAAAAAATGGCTCTCAATAGAAATTTCACCCATTGTACTGTTGATATTTGGCCCTGTTGACTAATGAGTTTGCCGACCACTGTCCTAAGGTGTCATTATTAATGATTAATAGTCTTGAATTCTCAGTGGTCACAGAACAATTTAAATAAATCTCTTATTTGGTCTAATTTATATCAGTGTACATTGCTCAGGCAGAATGTGACATATGTAAGCCAAGAATTAAGATCTTCTTTATGATGCTGCCATGTAAAACAATGCAACTAATTAGTCTAAACAAAAGTTATGGTCATAGGTGATTCTCAGAGTCCTCCAGGCACCACTGTGCATATTGACACATTAAAAATCTGATGAGCAAGCCTGTGCCTGCAGTTGCTATGATTTACTAACAATAGAGAGGGGAAACATTTGATAAAAACCCCTCATTAATAGATTTTGTTTTCTTTTCTCTCTGAGACAAACTCCTTGAAATTTTCTGTAAACATCTCATTAATAGGAATACAGCAAGGAAGAGTAATTAGTTTCTGTCATCAATCAAGTTTTCAATTTCTATACCCCAGTCAATGCTCACAACCCTCTTTCAGTATTTAAAGTTACAGGAAAGCAAAACAAAGTCATTGTTCATGAAACCTAGCATGTATTGGTTGTAAATTAACTTACTTGAAACAAACTGACTCTGAGAACAAGCCAGAGGCGTCAGTAAATTTTGTGAAAATCCTATGGCAATTGACTAGAAAGGGACCATCTCATCAGGATTTGCAACTATGATCCTATGAGCACATTGACCCAAAATAGGAAACCATTTTGGAAGAAAGCAAGCTTTATATCTAATATGAGAGTGACATATAGAGTGGCTAATTCATTGCATAAATGATCACTAATTGTTTTAGGGCAGGCGTCCTCTAACTATGGCCCGCGGGATGTGGTCCGCCGAAAACATTTATCCAGCCCACCGGGTGTTTTTGCCGCCACTGTCTGTCCTGCTTAGCAGCCAACTCATCCCAGGCCCGTAGTGCGTATGTGTGGAATGTCTGAGGGACAGTGAACTGGCCCCCTGTTTAAAAAGTTTGAGGACCTCTGTTTTAAGGTCTTAATCACTAAATGTTTACTTGTTTGTTGTTTCTTTAGAGAGGGAGAAAAGAAGGGAGGGAGAAAGAGCGAGAGAGAGAGAAAGAGAGAGAGAGAGAGAAAGAGAGAGAGAGAGAGAAAGAGAGATACATTGATTTGATTGGTTACCTCCCATACATGCCCCAACTGGAAATTGAACCCAAACTTGTCTGGTGCATAGGACAATGCTCCAACCTAGCCACACTAGCCAGGGCTTACTAAATGTTTTGTTTCCAAAATTACAGGTACTGGCTTACTAGAGATATACATTTGTATGGCAAGTTAAGATTCCAAAGACAAGAAGCAAAATAGATGAGAGTACAGAGGTACAGCAAAAATGACTCTTAAGAAACATGCCTTAGTTGAACACAAGAGATCTGGGTTAGTATAGAGAAATAATTTATTGCTGGGATCAGTTTTATAGCATACTAGAGACATTTTTTTTTAATTAAAGGGTAAGATAAGGTATTGAAACTCAACACAAAGACACAAAAATGATATTAAGCCTATTTCACTGAATGAAGGAAATCTTTGGGGAAAATAGAAACCCTACGATGAACTAGGGATGAAGTGCCTACTCCTTTCACCTCTGATCTGAATATAAGGTGACTGGGAATGTCCCCTAAAAGAAAATTAGAAAATTTGGAAATTATATCACCATTTGTAAGTCAGAGAAAGTTTTCTCAAGCAGCTTTGAAGTCTTCATTTCTAGCAGTGTCTTCCAACATCACTCTGAAAAGCTGCCAGGAGGAGATGTGCAATGGCCAGGCTCCTGGGCATTAGTGCTGCAAGGTGGCATGAAAGCTCCAGTTTCCCAGCACTGAACTAGATCTGTCAGACTGATTCCGGACCCTTTTGTCTAAGGTTAAATATCTATCTATCTCTATCTCTAGCTAACACCTCTATCTATCTATCTACAATTAAATCTATATCTGTATCATCTATATCTATATTCATAAGATATCTATCTCTCTATCTGCCTGTGGGTGAAACAGATATGGACTATACCCAGTATCCATCTGTTCAGGTCACTGGTTTTGTTCAAGTGTTTTGCTAATTTTCCCATGGTTTCAACTGAGCATGATTAAACTCAGACTCGATTGTGGACTTAACTTTTTTTTAAAAATGTACTTATTCATTGGAAGTCTAAGGCATTGATATATGTTCTATCAAGGTCTGATGACAATCTAGCTCACACCTTGAGTCTTAGTTTCCAAAGAGATATGTGTCTTGGCAAAGAAAGGGCTCAAAACATAAATTCTGTTCACAAAACTGGACAAGGACTTGAATCTGGATTTCACGAATAAGGCTTGACAGTCAAAAACAAGTACCATTTGATTTCACTTCTATGTGGAATCTAGTGAACATGATGAACTAACAAGCAAAATAGAGGCTGACTTCTAGATAGAGAGCAGGCTGACAGCTTTGAGTAGTGGGGCTATGTATGGAGAATGGTGGGTGTGAGCAAAAAGAAAAAAAAAAAGCATGGATATGGACAATAGTGTGGTAATTGCTTGGGGGAGGGGCAGGGGAGGGAGATGGAGAAGGATATGGGGGTGAATGGTGATGAACAGAGACTTGGACTTGGGGTGGTGAACACAATACAGTTGTGCATCTGAAGCCTGTATAATTTTGTTAACCAGCATCATCAAAATAAATTAAATAAAAAGGAAAAAGAAGAGACATAAAAGGGAAGACACAGAGATGAAGAGGAAAGGCCAGGTAAAGACAGTCAGAGATTAGCAGCCATGGGCAAACTACGGCCCGCAGGCCAGATCCAGCCTGTTTGAAATGAATAAAACTATTGAAAAAAAGACCCTACCATTTTATGTAATGATGTTTACTTTGAATTTATATTAGTTCACATAAACACTCCATCCATGCTTTTGTTCCGGCCCTCCGGTCCAGTTTAAGAACCCATTGTGCCCTCGAGTCAAAAAGTTTGCCCACCCCTGGATTAGAGAGACCAATGAGGAAGTAACTTTAAGGACTGTCAGCAGTCACCAGAAGCTGGGGCAGAATCATGGAGTGGATTCCATGCTCCAGGAGGAACTCTGCTGGCACTGATTTCAGACTTCTACCCTCCTGAACTCTAAGAGAATACATTTAGATTGCTTTTAACAACAACAACTACAAAAAGAATAAACATGATACTAAAGAGAAATTGATGTCATTATATTACAAGGTTTACAGTTGAGAAATCTGAGGCTCTGAAAGAAAGGGGAGAGGGAAGAAAAGGCAAAAAAGAGAAGGGGAATAAGAGATACAAAGTTTTAATTATAAATAAAAAATCAGTTGGGATGTGAAGTACAGCATAGAAAATGTAGTCAATAATATTGTAATAACCTTGTATGATAACAGGTGTTTACTAGATTTAGTATGGTGATCACTTCATTAAGTATGTAATGTTGAATAACTATATTGTACACCTAAAACTAATATAATATTATATATTAAGTATATTTTAATTTAAAAATTTTAAATAAACAAAAAATGTAATATTCTCCAATTCTAATAGCCAGGGCTGGATGATCTCAACCATAAACATGTCACCTACCAACATCCAAGAATCTTTTTAAGTTACAAGCCTTTTGGGAACTTGCTATTTCTTATGAAAGACAATAAACAACAGAATTAAAAAACAACACAGTCATAGCAGCACAATTTACAATAGCTAAGATTTGGAAACAGCCTACGTGCCAATTAGCAGATGAGTAGATTAAAAACTGTGGTACATCTACACAATGGAATACTATGCTGCTATAAAAAAAGAAGGAACTCTTGCCTTTTGCAACAGCTTGGATGGAACTGGAGACCATTATGCTAAGCAAAATAAGCCAGTCAGAGAAAGATATATCACATGATCTCACTCATATGTGGGATATAATGATCAACAAAATTTGATGAACAAGAATAAATCCAGAGACAAATTGTATGGGAGAGAGAGGGGTAGAGAGCAACCAAAGGATTTGCATGCATGCATATTAGCACAACCAATGACACAGACACTGGGGCAGTGGGGGCTTGCCCTGGGTGAGAATGACTGGGAGGGGTAGGGTCAATTGGGGAAAAAGGAGACATATGTAAAACTTCAGACAATAAACAACAACAACAACACAGAAGTAGCTACTGTTGAATTGGATGTAATCAAACATTAAAATGAAGAACAACAACAACAAAAAAAAACTGCTATAGTTTTATTGGAAATAAATCCAATAAGAAAGCAGCACTTGTTTGAACTGTCAATCTACCACTAATAAAGGAGAAACATGCAAATCAGTGTCATTCCACTATGCTCACCAGCCAATTGGATGAGTATGCTAATTAACCCAACAAATATGGTGGTTAATTTGCATACATAAACACCCAGCAGTCTGGGTACCTGGAACATCATCAGCACCCAGGTCACTCTAAGGTAGGCCTTGTGTGGGCCCTGAGCAGTGTGGGAAGGGCATGAGCCAGGGGGCTCCTGCGCAGGGGCGGAGCCAGCCATTGGAGCTGTGGAGGGCCCCTGCCCAAGCCTAAAGCCTCGGCCAGAGGCATTAGGCCTGGGTGAGGGGTGGAGCCAGCCATCAGGGGGAGATAGGGGTCCCCTGCCCAGGCTGAAGCCTGGGCTAGAGGCATCAGGCCTGGACAGGGGGCCAAGCCGGTGATCACAGGGGTCTGGAGGTCCCCTGCCCAGGCCTGATGCCTGGGCCAGAAACGTCAGCCTGGGAGGGAGGTGGAGCCAGTGATCAGAGGGAGATGGGGGTCCCCTGCCCAGGCCTCACACCTTGGCCGAGGTGTCAGGTCTGGGCAGGGGGCAGAGCTGGCAATCGGTGTGAACTACAGAGGAAACACCTTTTCTGACCACTCATTGGCTAAGCTCCCTGTATGCCACTGGTAATATTCTTAGTAACTTGGGTAATAAGAATCCAAAAAGGTGAACTAGGGTTTTTCACCACACTCCTGGTGAAAAAAAGAAAAAGGTCTGCTGCAGGAGGGCTAAGAAATGCCATATCCTGTCCTAGCCAGTTTGGCTCAGTGGATAATACCTCGGCCTGTAGACAGCAGGGTCTGGGTTCAATTCTGACCAAGGGCATGTACCTAGGTTGCAGGCTCCTCCCTGGCCAAGGCCCATGTCAGGGCTCATGCAGGAGGCAACCAAAGTGTTCCTCTCACTTTGATGTTTCTCTCTGTCTTTCCCTTTCTCTTCCACATTCTCTAAAAATCAATGAAAACATATCCTCAGGTGAAGATAAAAAAAATAATAATAAAGAAATGTCATATCCTATGAAAGAGACATCTTGAAAATGCCTAAAGAAAGTTGTCATTTTTTCATGGTGAAGGGACTGGAGTCCTTGTTGTTGAAAGAAACTTGGTGGCTACGGTGACTGGCAGTGGCTGCAGCAGCGGGGTGATGGGGCTGATGCCTTCCCCTGATCAGCCTGGCCTCCTCCCACAAAGGGAGGCCAGACTGCGGCTTAGGCCTGCTCCCCAAAGGGAGTAGGGAGCGGGCCTAAGCCATCAGTAGGAAATCCCCTGAGGGCTCCCTGTATGTGAGAGGGAGAAGGCTGGGCTGAGGGACCACCCCCCACCAGTGCACGAATTTCGTGCACCGGGCCCCTAGTGAAAAATAATAGCCCTGCATTCTTAGTGACAACTGAAATGAGAAGAAAACCTTCATTTCCCCTTTGGTCTGGAACAAGAATAAGAAAAAGAGAAAGAAGCCCATCCATATTCCACATTAAACCAGTCTTCCTATCTGAAAGAAACAGCAATGAAAATATAAAAATTTACTTTATTACTCTTGTACTTCCTACTTCCTGACTCAGAGAGCCAAACTCATTAACAAAAAGAAAACTTGGCAATCATTACCCTATGTATGCTGCAAAGTTTTCTTTCTTTTTTTTTAAAGCAGTCACTGTACTGATTGATTAACCTTGAGTTTTTAATTAGGCTTACCCACTTTCTTTCCTAATCAAAAATAAGATTTTAGAAAATTAAGAAAAAACAAAAATTTGGTAATACTTATTTTCTCTTTTCTATATATTCTTTTTTTTTATTAAGAACAAGAAAATAGGGAGATTAAAACATTAAATAACTAGGAAAAATCAAGATAACTGATAATTATTTTCTTAAAGTTTCCCCTACTAAGTACCAAATAAATAAAAATTAAAAACATATTGAGATAAGTATATCAAATTGAAAAACATTAATGTTTATCTTTAGGGTAAGTTTAGATAAAATTATTATATTCATTAGATGTGAATATAAATTATAGTAATTTTTCTGGAGTGATGATTATAATAATATTATAGTAATGTTCCTAAGAATGTTCATATTGTTTAAAAAAGAATTTTAACTTCTAAGATTCTATCTTAAGGACATAATCAAAGATACAGATAAATATTTACATAAAAGTATTTTGTTGCAATATTATTAATACTGGAAGTATTAGAAATAAAGCTGTCCAATCTAAAGGTAATACTTTAATAAATTAGGTATGATGTGATATTTAAATACTCACATTTTAAAAAATATTAGCAATAAAGAAAAATGCCTACCACACTAATAAAAACACACAAAACTATATAAGATACTATTTTATAAGAACGTACTAGGGTCCCAGTGCACGAATTTGTGCACCTTGAAAGGAACTGTGGGCCTAGAGCAGGGGTGGGCAAACTTTTTGACTCGAGGGCCACAATGGGTTCTTAAACTGGACTGGAGGGCCGGAACAAAAGCATGGATGGAGTGTTTGTGTGAACTAATATAAATTCAAAGTAAACATCATTACATAAAAGGGTACGGTCTTTTTTTTCAATAGTTTTATTCATTTCAAATGGGCCAGATCCGGCCCACAGGCCGTAGTTTGCCCACGGCTGGCCTAGAGCCTGCAGTAGGCACAGGCGCAGGTCTCGGCCCATCCTCTGCAGCCCACTCCCAGCCCCTCCCACCATGGCCCTTGGTCCCCTGTCTGCCAGCAGCCCCTCTCCCGCTGCTACCGCTTCCATGCACTGACGGTGCAGGCCCTGCTCACACCCGCTGATGGCATGGAGTAATTGGGGCCAGATCCAGCAGTAGGTGTGAGTGGCAGCTGCTGCCCTGATCATCCCACAGGAGCAGGGGGAAGTGGAAAAGCCCTCAGGGGTGATCAGGGCTGGCAGCTCCAGCTTGAACTCACTGATGGCGCCCAGTGATTGGGAACGGTGCCAGGCACCGGCAGTGGGTGCGAGTGGTGGCTTGGCGGCTCTGGCGCCAGCAACAGGTGAGAGCAGAGTTGGCGCTGGCAGTGGGTGTGAGCACCAGGTGGAACCGCAGCATGCAGGGAACTGCAGCATGCAGGAGCAAAGAATTTTCAGTAACCACCAGGGGCTCACCTCAATGACAACAACTGGCGTCCTGCCTTCGTCTGGCACCCCCACTCACCTGTTCCACCATTCTCCGTGACCAACACCCACCATGTTCTGCACATGCCCCCTTGTGGTCAGTGCATGTCATGGCAACTGGTTGTTCAGTTGCCCGGTTGTTCCACCATTCAGTCTATTTACATATTAGCCTTTTATTATATAGGATTGTATCACTAAAGAAAATACACAAAATGGCTTAGAAAAGGCTTGAAGTAGTTATCTGGTTTTTGAGATTATGAGGATCATTTAAAATATTTCTTTATACTCTCCTATATTCTCTAAGTATTAAAATGTTTTATAAGTTACTTGACTCAGATTTTCAGTAAGAGTTGGAAAGAAGTTCCAAGACAACAGAAGCACTTGAGCAAAGGTGGGCAGGTGAGGATGTGCCTCCTGCAAATGATGAAAATGACTGCAGCAAAGGGTGTATGTTCTGAAGGAGGAGTTGCAAATGGGATTGGACAAATAAGCATGGACCTATTTCAGAAAGCCTTGAAAATCAGGATGAACCACTGATATTTTTTTTAGTTGAGTAGCGATTTGGTGAGCACAAGGTTCTCTTTAATACATGGCAGTGTAGCAGATGGAATGGGTGGAGTGAAGAGTAGAGGGATATAGAAGTTATTAATTCAATCTACTAAATTCTTCCGGGAATGAAATAACCAGAAACATTCTAAGTTCCTCTTCTTGTCAAAAGAAGAAACTGTTGCTGGTTTGCTCAGTGGATAGAGCATTGGCCTGCAGACTGAAGGATCCCATGTTCAATTTTAGCCAAGGGCATATACCCGGGTTTGGGGCTC
>NW_006297819.1:1116760-1117298 GCF_000327345.1 Myotis davidii | reverse complement strand
GTCCCCCCTCTGCCAGCAGCCCCTCTCCCGCTGCTACTGCTTCCATGCACTGACGGTGCAGGCCCTGCTCACACCCGCTGATGGCATGGAGTAATTGGGGCCAGATCCAGCAGTAGGTGTGAGTGGCAGCTGCTGCCCTGATCATCCCACAGGAGCAGGGGGAAGTGGAAAAGCCCTCAGGGGTGATCAGGGCTGGCAGCTCCAGCTTGAACTCACTGATGGCGCCCAGTGATTGGGAACGGTGCCAGGCACCGGCAGTGGGTGCGAGTGGTGGCTTGGCGGCTCTGGCGCCAGCAACAGGTGAGAGCAGAGTTGGCGCTGGCAGTGGGTGTGAGCACCAGGTGGAACCGCAGCATGCAGGAGCAAAGAATTTTCAGTAACCACCAGGGGCTCACCTCAATGACAACAACTGGCGTCCTGCCTTCGTCTGGCACCCCCACTCACCTGTTCCACCATTCTCCGTGACCAACACCCACCATGTTCTGCACATGCCCCCTTGTGGTCAGTGCATGTCATGGCAACTGGTTGTTCAGTTGCC
>NW_006297819.1:1099047-1116309 GCF_000327345.1 Myotis davidii | reverse complement strand
AAGAGCAGAGTGATATAGAAGTTATTAATTCAATCTACTAAATTCTTCCGGGAATGAAATAACCAGAAACATTCTAAGTTCCTCTTCTTGTCAAAAGAAGAAACTGTTGCTGGTTTGCTCAGTGGATAGAGCATTGGCCTGCAGACTGAAGGATCCCATGTTCAATTTTAGCCAAGGGCATATACCCGGGTTTGGGGCTCAATCCCTAGTGTGGAGCATGCAGGAGGCAGCCTATCAATGATTCTCTCTCATCACTGATGTTTCTATCTCTCTCTCCCTCTCCCTTCCTCTCTGAAATCAATAAAAATATATTTTAAAAAAATGAAGAAGAAACTGTTTTGTGACAGCATGGATAGACCTGGAGAGTATTATGCTAAGCAAAATAAGCCAATCATAGAAAGACAAACACCTTATGATATGACTAATATGTGGAATCTAATGAACAAAATAAACTGATGAACAAAATGGAACTGCAAGCATGGAACAACTGGCTGGTGTCTGAAGGGAGGTTGGTCAGGTGACTGTATAAAGAAAGTTAAGAGATTAGCTAAAGAACATATATGCATACTCCACAGGCAAGGAAAATAGTTTGGTGAAGGCCAAGGGAGGGGGAGAGGAAGGAGGTTGGAGGTGGGCAAAGAGAAAGGAGAGGAGAAAGGGAGACACCTGCAACAATGTCAACATTAAAAAAATTTGAATGATAAAAGAAGATATTATCAGAGATCTACTCATATTCCCAAAGGAGGGTTCTAGAGAGATTTAATCAGGAACCATTTAAGATGAGATGGTACAACCATGAAAGGGTATTATCCACAAAGCTTTTCCTCTAATTTATATTCTTTTGTTATAATGTCTAAGGATGAGAGTTCCTCTCCATTCTATAATGTTACTTTGATTGTCTTTGATCCTGCCTGCTTGTCTCCCAACATGACTGACATGTTCCTCTCTACTTAGAAACATTTCCAGTCTCTTACCTCTTTCTGTCTAGATTTGGAATGTCTACAAGACCTCATCTAAATTGGTTTGCAGATTTCAGACAGATCTGATTTGAAGACTGGCTCACTTTTCACTAATTATATATCTTCAAGCACATAATTTAGTCTCACAGTTTCTTTATCAGTAAATGGGAATAATTCTGCTAACTTTGACAGGTGGTCATGAGAATTAAAAGAGAGTATGAGATATATCTGATTCATAATATGGGCACATATATTATTTCCTTCACCCCGGATATTATCTTCTGACAGCAAAACGTTAGAGTTTCTGATAAAGGCAAAAGAAAAAGCAACTTGAGTTGATGCAATTCAGGTCCAAAGTTGTTAATGTTACTATTATTGTTGGTGGGTTTGTGGGGTTTTTTTGTTTGTTTGTTTGTTTATTGTTGTTGTTTTTGCTTTGTAATGGTTATTATGCCACTTTATTAGCCCATGGGATATAACTATAGTATCAGTGGCAAAATAGCTACATTATTATAAAACACATTCTTGTAACTTTGCCTTTTAGTTAAAAATAAGTGATTTTTAAAGAACTTTACATTTTAATTTGTATAACGTGTATTTGATTCGGCCTTGCCCTTCTTAGAAATAAGGCTCAGTGACCAGGAGGTAAGATACTTTCCTTGTTTTCTTCCCTTGTTTGCTTTGGGGTGTGTGTGTGTGTGTGTGTGTGTGTGTGTGTGTGTGTTTCAGTAGGATGGAGTAAACTTACATCCATCAACCTCATCTGGCTCACTCTCCATTGTGATGATGAACTTCCCATGTGGGTTACTGGATCAGACCAAGAAATCTGTGATCCAGAACCAAGTGAATCAAACAATATGTGAGGAAGTAAAATGGATGTGCCTGGCCTCAGTGGCACCATGCATTTAGTTCAACTGGCCACCAGGAGACCAAATGAAGGGATATGCTCTAACTGCTTCAATGCCACAGAGTTTAAACTCGATGAAGCCTTGAAGATTGCCTCAGGACAGTGAAGTATATTTTGCCACATATATTTTTCATGAGTTTTTTCTTGCCTGGCTTTGTAAAACATTGGTCCCAATAAATGATTTACCACAGCAGAGAAGATGCAGGAAATTGATCTGAGCTCACCTTCAAACATTATGAAGGCCCTGAAGTATAATAAGGTTCCAGAGAGGCTTCTGAGGTGGCAGACACTTAGGAACAGAAAAGGGGAAAACACGCTAGGAAAACATTGCGCAGACTAATCTGTCTTTCATTTCATTTTGACATTGCCCGTTCTTCATGTTCCTTCTTTGAAGGAAGGCCAGTCACTTTAAATGTGTTTTTAGTTAATGAAGGCAACCGTTTAAACTCCATTAGCAGCTTCTTTCTCAGCCTAAGTGTGGGGATGCCTGTGGGATTTGAGAGATACAGAACTTCCCCCAGGAAGTACATTTTTATGAGAGACCCAGGGCTCTGCTTCCACTAAAGCAAGATTCAAAATACTCCAAAAAACAAGAACATTGAAATGTCATGAAAGCAAAAATCATAGGTTTAGAAAACTATCTTATCATTTAGAAATAAAGGTAGATCAGCACCTCAGACCCTAACTTCCTTCCCCTTCTCCAGGAAGTCCCATTCCCAAAGGGCACTGTGTTTTCAGGGAGAAGAAGAGTTGATGCATGGAGTAGCTAAATCAGTTTTTAACCAAGTCCCCTGGAGCTCTGTATATAGAAGAATAAGTAATGTCTTAGGATATGAGGTTGGGAGAGACCAAATCCCTCACTATATGATACAAAATTGGATGTAGCAATACTGAGTCAAACTATGTAATAGGATCTATGGGCTTGGAAGTCAGACAGGGACATCAATCACAGGTTGTATTCTTAATAAAGAAGTTTATTTGACATCCCTTTGGTACTCTAGCTTAAGTCTTATGCAGAAGTTTCTGGGAGTTGGGAAAGGAGGAGTTAAGGATAATAAAATGATGTTAAAAAATGCATAGTTCATATTCTCACAAGTTACCTCTGAGACTTTAATTCTCAAACTCTTGGATATTATATTATCTACCCCCCCCAAAAAAAATGTAAAGTGACATGTTCAGACCCTTAGTGAGAATTTCTGAGACCATGGGAATAAACAAGGACAGTGAATTTCCGTTGTAGTGGTCCCTGAGCGATGAGCTGGTGACTGGCTTCTGTGCACCCACCTCTAGCATGTGCTTCAAATCCTAGACTTGGCAATGTTATAATTTATTCCTTGAAATAGGCCTTTGGGTTGTTCACAAATCTTTAAAATGGACTGTTAAGTCCTGGAATTCTAAGTATCTACTGCACTTCAGAAGAAACGTGCAGTATTATAAATTAGTTTTATCTATCTCCCTATTTCGAATTTATGCCTGAATAGCATTCTCCTGGGACTAAGGCAACAAAGACATAATACCCTTTTGGAAAAATAATTCGGAGGAAGGAATAAAGGAGTCCTTATGGAGGGTTAAAGCACTCACCATTCATTTTGCTGACAGACATTTGGGATTCTCCATATGTGATTCTGAAGAGTTAATTTAGATTATATCAGCAAATGTGGTAATCCCAATAGTAGATGTGTTATACCCATAAGTGAATCATAATGTCATCATTAACATATGTTCCCTCCATTTCCACCATGGGTGTAAAATCATAGTGAAGAAATTAGATTTTTCATAAAGTCACCTGATGCTTCCATTTACTTGAGGGCTAAAGACAGAAAAAATAATAAAAAAAAAACAACAAAAAACTTATGGTTCCCAAATATGGGCCATATTCATTACTAAGACACACACAAACAAACACACACACCACACACACACACACATCATCCCAACATTCAATTTTAGGCAACTGTGGACAAATTCTTCCCTGTTTCACTGATATATGCTTTAATAGAGACTGATATAATAGTCAACCATAGAAAATCCATCCTCCTATGCATCTGAGTCTCACCCACATAGTTTGTTATGCGTGAATTTCCCTTACCTCTATTAAATAAAGTCTCTCTAATGTGGGCAGTGAAATATGCCACTCTTCTTTTTTCTTCATATATACACCTTGCAAACAAACAGAATACTTCTATTTCCTTGCATAAGTCAGCTCTTAAATAACCAAATATTTTCTTGGCAGATTATCCAAACTCTATTGTCCCTTTCTTTAATCAACATGCAACAGTTCAGCTGCTGGCAACCATAGAAGTACCTCTTTCCAGGGGCATATAAATACATTAGTAGACCAATGTGGTAATGGGAAGCACCATTTGCCAGACTCTTTGGAGGTTTATGGTGATAATACCAATTGGCTGAGGCAGTGCTGCTGCAAGAGAATTATGGCCACGAGACCTGCACAGCCCACTGAGATAACAGCTTTCAGTATGTTGCATTCAGCCAAGAAGAGCGTTAGGAAAAGTAATGGAGCATTCACTTGCCAGGCCATCTACATGATCCTTGTGAATCTGCATTATCAAAGACAGACATTAATAGTTCTTTGGCACAGAAATAGCTAGATTTCAGGCAGCACAATAATCCAAATGGGTTGGACTTGTTAAAAGTAAACTCCCCCCCTGTTTCACCTCATGCTTTCACTATCCTGCCTCTTTATTTCTATAACTCCATATGCAATCCTTTTTTATTTTCCTGTAAAACCACAACTTTTCTCCCTCCCACGCCCCTGCATTGTCTCCCTCCCAAGCCATGGGCTCTAATTACTCACTTCTCATTTCTTCCTTTCCCTTCTGAATCTGTGCCTCATTCTCTTCCTATATTAATTTTATTTATTTATTTATTTGTTTGTTTGTTTGTTTATTTTCATATTTTTATTGATTTTTTTATAGAGAGAAAGTGAGAGGGATAGAGAGTCAGAAACATCGATGAGAGAGAAACATTGAAGAGCTGCCTCCTGCACACTCCCTACTGGGGATGTGCCCAGAACCAAGGTACATGGCCTTGACCGGAATCAAACCTGGGACCCTTCAGTCCACAGGCTGACACTCTATCCACTGAGCCAAACCGGTTAGGGCTCCTGTATACATTTTAAAGTGATATTTTGAGCTTTTTTTCAACTCATGCTATTCCAAAGCTTGTGTATAATGCTTCACAGATTTCAAAGTACTTTCTCTTCCTCTAATAAATATTATGCTTAAAACAATACTGTGACATTGGGAGCAAGAGATGTCTTATTTATCTAGCTGAAGACACAGGTACAAACAGATTATTTTTGTCCAAGTTTTCTCAGTGTATAATGCTCTTATCTGGAATTAGAACCCTAGGCCCCCTTACGTTTGTACCTTATTACACCTGCCTATCTCCATCTCTGACTGATACGGTTGTGCCTCAAATCTGAAATAAATGAAAATGTGTAAACTAAAGAAAGCAGACTATGTCTTTAAGACCATTTACCCTGTTAATGGCAGAGCCACAGAAAACTATCGACTAGTCCTCTGAGCCATGGAACTTGTGGGCTGTGCTACAAAATACATCTTAATTAACCACAGAATCAAGAGATCAATGTGGGGCATTAGAAGTGCAGTGCAGCACCAAATACAGTGCATTTGACTAAGCAGGTAAATCCACAGCACTCGCCCCAAAATGCAATTGTGCCCCAACATGTATACCCAGCCTGGGCATCACACTTGGGATAAACTGAGCAGTCACACTTCAACAGCATCGGGCCAGGGTATCAAGGTTTGTGGGGGTTTTTTAAATGACTAAACCATTTTAATACCTGCATGGCATTTGACATAAACATACAAACTATGATAATAATCCTAGATTAAGCCATTATTGACCTTTTTGAATGATTTTAACTACTTTCCTACCTTGGGGTTACTGTTTCATTTTTAAGATTTATCTCAACTCTGAAATTCTCTATAGTTTTAGCTGATACACATATAAAATTCACTATATAATCCAGTTGTTTCACATATAAAAACAGGACTCACAGGCTAGTAATTATTTCCAATATTTCTGATTTATTTTGCAAAAATAGGTTTGATTGGTGGATTGTCCAAGTCACACCCTAAAATTAGTTGTTAACTTCCTCATTTTCTATGCTTGGGAAGTTGATAAGAAAATTCATCAAAAAGGCAAAATCTAATATCTAGATTAGTCCAAAATAAAGTACAGTGTTGTAATATATTTCACACAGAAGATATGATGATGTTCTTGCAAATATCAGGCTGTCTTATCTTCTATATCCATCATGGTTCATTCTGGAAGTTTGCTACTCATTCCATAATGTCCTAAAATCCATTTGTGTCAACCACTGCATTTCATAAGAGTACACCAATTCAGAAAATCTTACTTTTCCATTAGAATAAATAAATGTATCAAATCCCTTCTGGGCCATAACCATGAACTAAAACATTGGCATGAGGTGCTAAAACTTAGCTTTAGCTCACACAATTCTTATGCATCATCTAGCTTTTCCAGAACTTTTAGGTAGGTTGAAAGACAATTGCAAAAAGAAATTTTTCCTGAGCATTAAATTGATGTACATATTGCTGCTTAATTTATGAATGCAGAATCCCTAGAATTAATCGAAGGACCTCCAAAAAGAAAACAAATTTAATAATAGTAATTTTAACCAAGTTTGGAAAAATGAGGAGGCACAGGATAATAGTCATAGTAATTTGGATTCTGGAGTCTTTATCTAGACAAAGCATTGCAAAAATCAAAGGCAGGTAGAGAGGCAGAGAGTGATGTTTGTTTATTGGTTATCTATACTATCTTGTATCATGTGGTGGGTTTAGTTGTTGATTTATTGATTAGTCACTACATTTCCTTTCAGCACTTACACAAAATGCCTTGATCTATAAAAGTAGGTTACAAATCCTCTAAGATAATTCATTGTTATTGTAAACTTGTCTCTAAAAATGCTTAAAGATCAACTATACTGTTTATTAAAATACAGAAATAGATGTCTGAAAGTAAAACTTTTTAAATAAAATAACCCTCATAATGCCCTAGCCATGTGGCTCAATTGGTTGGAGCATCATCCTTTGCACCAAAAATGTTGTAGGTTTGATCCCCAGTAGGGATGCTAACATTGCCTACACGAAGCAACCAATGGATTATTCTCTCTCATAGGGGGCAGTTGGGGGCTATAAGACCAGCAGGAAGATGCAGTTGGGGGAGAGCAGGATGGCGGGGGTGGGGGAAGTTGGGGGCAATCAGGTCAGCAAGGGGGTCAGTTGGGGGTGAGAAGGCCGGTGAGGGGGAAGTTGGGGGCTGGAAGGCAGAGTGGTTAGGGACTATCAGGAAGGCAGACAGGTGAGCAGTTTTCTCTCTCTCTCTCTCTCTCTCAAAATCAAGAAACATATCTTCAGGTATGGAGGTAAGGATTAAGTCCTATCTAATAAAATAATAATATGCGAATTAACCATCACTTCATGAAAAAGATGGTGGCACCCACAGCCAACAAGGAGGGAATATGCAAATTGATACAACAAAGATGGTGGTGCTGGTCGGAGCCATAGAGCCAAGTTGGCTGAAGAATGGGCGTGGGAACCTTGGCTTCCTTGGTCGCCCCAGCCAGCTCTGTGGCCGCTGCCCAGACAAAGCCTAGTGGCAAGGGAAGGCAGAGTGGTTAGGGACTATCAGGAAGGCAGACAGGTGAGCAGTTTTGAGCCAGTGGTCCCAGATTGTGAGAGGGATGTCCGAATGCCAGTTTAGGCTCGATCCCAGTAGGGCTCCTGTATATATCCAGTGGGATCGGGCCTAAATTGGCATTTGGACATTCCCCAAGGTGTCCCAAATTGGAGAGGATGGAGGCCGGGCTGAGCGACACCCTCTCCGTGCATAAATTTTGTGTACCGAGCCACTAGTAATAATAATAATAACACTCATAATAATAGCTACTTTTTCATTGAGTGTTCACCATGTACCATTTGGTTTTCTAAATGTTTAACATATATTACTTTATTTAATCACAACAACTGTGTAATGTAGATACTATTGTTACCCCCAATTTTTAGATGAGGAAACAGCTTCAGAGATGTTAATTTGATTTTCATTAAATAGCTTTAAGAGGCAAAACTGCATTTAAACTTAGAAACTGGCTCAGTGTCTGCTTAAGTATCAAGAAATCTTTACTTAGTTTTCTGAACTCCATATTTTTAAGTTCAAAAGGACTCATTGGTGTCACCCTAAATTTGTGATCTTCAATCCCAATGGAGCTCCTGAAACACTTGGCCATCCTGAGGTAGTCACTTATTTGGTTCTTCAGCCCACATCTGCCTAAGCCATTTGTCACAAAAACTCTTACACTTTTCAGAGAAAATTGATCAACTCCAGCAGGAACATTCTCAACTTCCCACAAATAAAACACATAATAACCTATTTTATATTTCAGATTCCGCAGAAGAAAGGAAACTTTTATGTAAATTTAGAATAAGCCTTCTATCTAGATTCTCCTCTGGGACCCTGCTCTTTCAGTTACCTTTATATTCCCTTAATGTTCACCTTCCTCTCCCAACATCCTCAGTTTCCTCTCACCACATATATAATCGTCTCCCAAATTCACTTTTTGATATAACCCTTTTTTCTTAGCTGAGTCCCTGAAAATATAATTGCTACTTACTCTCCCTAATTCTTCACTTTTTTTATACCCTGTGTCATAGTTTTCTACTCCTCTCCTAATTCATTACTTATCTCATAATTACCAAATCTAATACCTTCTTCCAAATCTTCATTCTCCACCATGTGAAACCCCCTATCTTTCATCTCAGGGCTAAAGTCTCTTCTGGCTACCATTCTTACTCTCTGATATCTTATCCTCAGCCTTTTTTAATATATCGCTTCCCTCTGACAAACTTTTCAATGCAAATATTCCCGAAGGTTATGTTTTTGCCTTTTATTTATAATCCTTCTAAACATTCTTTTTCTAGACTGAACTCTTTCCTTTGTTCCAGACCCATATATCTGACTGCTTACTGAGCGTATTACTTCCTGACATTTAAGCTCACTATGCCTTATAATAACCAGCCTCCAAGACAATCCAAATGATCCATGCTTCCTAGTATTCATGCCCTTTGTCACTCTCTCCCACATTAAACTGTGCTGATTTGTTATGCAAACCACACAGATGTTGCAGAAATGACATGTGTGGCTTAGGAGGATACATCATAAAAGACTGTGAATTCTTCCTTGATGTTTCCTAATCATTTGCTCTGAGAAAAGCCGACCAGCATGTCCTAAGAACGTTTAAGCAGACCTATGGAGAAACCCATGTGATGAGAAGCTAGCTTTCTACCATTAACCATGTGAGAGAATCATCTGAAATATAGATCCTCTAGCCTTAGTCAACACTTCAGATAGCTGCAAGCCATCCTGCCAGCAGCCCCATGAGAGATCCTTAGCCATAACTACTCATCGAAACTATTCCTTAATTCCTGACTCAAAGGAAATATGAGACAATATATGCTTGATATGTTAAACTGCTCAATTTATGGATATTTTGTTATAAAGCAACTGAACTCTTCCTCAACACTTTTTATCCCCTTATATAGTCCTTGTATCTATTATTGACAATACTATCCACTACATTATTCAAAATACATACCCATTGGTGTCACCAACTTACCTCCCTCCTCAGTGTCCCCCATCTCTAATCAAGGTCCACGTTTTCTCTAATTTCCTTCTATTACAAAGTTCTTGAATCCATCTCTCTATCAATCACTCTGCTTCACTCCCACCTTCTACATTTAACTCTTGGATTATTTCAGGAAACTAATATTTCTGTAATTGCTCTAATTTATATTTCATCCTCTTTAAGTTGGAGCTTTAAATGCAATCATCAGACCAGATTCTCTAAAAATCAGACCCTTTAATGTTACCTCCCTCCTCTTTGGTATAAGGCTGCTTATTTGTAGCCATATCTCTTGTCACAATCTACTAAAGCTGATTTTATAGGTTCCATAATCCTTTATGCTTTAAATTTTTTTCCTGCTAAAATGATTTTATTCTCCTTTCCTCCTTCCTCCTAGTTGTTGAGGCAATCTTGACTTTGATAATGAAATTGAAGAATAACTTCTTTAAATAATACTTCCATGTGTAATTGATAAATCTTTCCTAAAAACTACTACTGTGTCCTTTATATACTTCCATCACTTCCATCAGGACATTTACAAATGTTTCTAATGTTTACTTGTTAGATGGTAGTTCTGTTTTTCACTACACTAAAACTCAGGAAGGATGTGCATTATGTCTTTCACATCTCTGTATCTCAAAGGAATGGGAGAGAGTGTGGCATACATTGGTTGCTCAATCATTGTTGGTATACATAAGTGATCTTTGACCAGCTTATTTAATTTTAAATTAGATGATTAGTATTTCAACAGAGATAAAGAATAAAGATGAGAAATATAAAGAAACACCAACTTACCAGGTATAGTCATAGGCTTAACATTTTTTTTTAATTCAAGTTAATCTACATAAGAATAAGTAGGGTAAAAACACATATTTTCATCAAATGTACAATAATTGTTCAAAAAAAATCCACAAATGCTTGTTTCTTATGTTTATACCATGACAATAGCCTGGTAAGAATAAAATATGCAAAATATTTCAGTTTAGTTTTCTTGTCCTGTATGAATTACTTAAAAGAGAAAATAGAAAGTACGGGAAAAACAGGGTAGCCTGGAGTCTTTACAGGCAATTATACTTTTAATATGTCCCCATTCACGGGGGTGGGGGAGCCAGAGGGGAGGGGTAGCAATAGGAGGATTATAGTTGTTCATATGGAAATAATACAATAACTAATAAATGATAATACAAAAATAAACTGTGTTTCATGTACTCAGAAATGTACCCCTATTTTCTTCAGTCCTGTATTTGTGCTTGATAATTTGTGTTCTTTCAAATAACAGGTCACTGCCAGCTAGAGCAATATGAAACCACTGATCCTCAGCAGTTCAGTCAGGTCTTACTCCTCTAGCACAACTTCTCATATATGCTTGAGTAACACTAAAACTGTCCACTGTATGATTTTAAGAATAATGCTAATCAAATTTACCAAAAACATTGGAAAGATTTGTACCACCATTTGTAAAAATGTATTTTTAAAATAATACTTGTTATAGATACTGATGTATTGCCTGGCTGGCATGGCTCAGTGGTTGGGCATCGACCTATGAACCCAGAGGTCATGGTTTGATTTTCGATTCCGAGTCAGGGCACATGCCCAGGTTGCAGGCTCGATCCCCAGTAGGGGGCCTGCAGGAGGCAGCTGACCCATGATTCTCTCTCATTGTTGATGTTTCTCTCTCTCTCTCTCTCCCTCTCCCATCTTTTCCAATATCAATAAAATTATATTTTTAAAAGATGTTACAATTGATATTAAAATATATTTTTCACAAGGGAGCTGGAGATGGCACTCTGTGCAGTTTTGTTTCTCTTTAAGAGAAAAAAGTGCTTAAAGAGTGTTATCTTGTTGCCGAAACCGGTTTGGCTCAGTGGATACAGAGTCAGCCTGCGGACTGAAAGGTCCCAGGTTCGATTCCGGTCAAGGGCATGTACCTGGGTTGCTGGCACATCCCCAGTAGGAGATGTGCAGGAGGCAGCTGATCAATGTTTCTCTCTCATTGATGTTTCTAACTCTCTATCTCTCTCCATTCCTCTCTGTAAAAAAATCAATAAAATATATTTTTAAAAAAAGAGTGTTATCTTGTTAATGAGAACAGATGTGTATAACTCTTAATTGAAAACTATTTTTTAATTTAGGCATTTTGATAATTAGTGAACAATAAAAAATAAAGGAGTTAAACTAAGTTCTGAAGGACTGATAAAGAAGTGGAGGAGGAGAAAAACTACAGACTTTGGAAAAAAGTAAAAGATAAAAATGGAATTAGCTTATTAGGAGTGAGAGGGAAAAATGTGGTTGAGAAACTTAAAAACTAGCTGGTAGGGTAAGGAAAATAGCAAAAGTAGCTAAATCTGACTAGGATTTAATCATTTTATCCTCATTAAGAGGCAAGGCTGAATATTACCCCCATCTTATAGATGAGGAAACTGAAGGATAGATCTAATAAGTTGCTGGAGCAGGACCAGGCAAGCATCCGTGGATTTCAATAGTTTTCAATATCTAATGGCAGTCTTTGGTTACATATAAGGATGAATGCTGTAACCAGTATTGTATTTATTATTGGTTATGCAAAGAAAGCCATGATAAAATATATATCTTCTTCTAAGTTCTTCCAAATAAACATAACAAAGTAATATTTCTCAGAGTCCAAAAATGTTCTCATCTCTCTGATAGAGTTTTCCAGAAGGTTAGTGATGTATTTTAATAGTTCCTACTGGTCTTTTGACTTATTCTTCAACATTGCTATTTTAAAATATATAGTTTTAAATTGATTTTTAGAGAGAGAAGAAGGGAGAGGGAGAGAAAGAAATGTAGATGAGAGAGAGAAACATTATTGGGGTGCCTCCTGCACGTCCCCTACTAGGCACTGAGCCTGCAACCTGCATGTGCCCTGACCGGGATTGAAACAGGTGACCTCCTGGTGCTTGGGAAGATGCTCAACCAAATTAGCCACACGGCCAGGTAACATTTCTGTAAGTTCCCAGCAGAACCATAGTGTCTTTTTATGGGACCAGCCAAGAGAGGTCCACTTAAGGAAGGAGTTCAGTTAGAGTTACCTTGAGTCCAAATAGACAAGCAGAGGCAAGAATCCTGGACGTCACCAAAGGAAAGAAGGAAGGGGGAGAGGTTAATATGCTTTTTCTTAAAAGTAGTTGCTTGGTTGCTTGACCTGAGATGGTTTGCTCTTATTCTCTTGCCCTATGTGGGAATATGTATTGATTAAGATCAGGGCTTACTTCACACTAGCAAAGTGGATAAATTCTATGAGTGGGCAAAAAGCAAACCCAATCTCTCCAATGCCTGTCAAATAGTGGTGTATATCCAATCTTTTACATTGTATATGTGTTTTTTTTTAAGTATTGTATATGGCTTTTGGTTCTTTGAATGCTGTGTGATATGTTATCTCTAATTTAGCTCTATTCTTTCCACAAATATATTTGTGCTCTCAAAACTCCCACTACACAGTTCTAACCAAAGGCCAAATGTCTTCTTGACTAAATGTTTACTCCTAAAAGAGCTTTGGGCATGGCTAAGGCCACAGGTAATTGGAGTCTGAGCAAAGATGGGGAGTTGCAGTTCAATAGAATAAAACCCCAGGTCTAAAAGGTAACCTAGAATACACATTTTAAAGTACAAATTTCTTCCCCTCCCCCCAACTCCCTACTTCAGGTCTCTACAGGATTCTTGGAACTACTGCATGAAATACTTATTTGTATGGGGCAACTGTGAGGGTTCCTCCAATAGGCATCCCCTCATGGGCATCCTTAATCCTGGACTCCTTGTATTGTAATCTTCTTAATATGCTTTTTAAGGACTCAGGGTACCATTCGGGAGACAGCTGTTAGGGCTAATAATGCCAAGGAAAGTTAAACTCTTCTGTATATGTGCTCTTGTAAAAAAGACCCAAGAGAGTGTTAAGAGATGATATTTTCCCTTCAGCCCTCAGAAGGTCTCTCAGGTGTAAAAGGAGAATGAAAATGGTATTTAAGAACCTAAGTAGGTATTGAAATAGGGTGGCTGGCTACACGTTGGGATGGCAATATCAAACTCTTGATTTCTCTAGCATGTCACATTAAGGTAGTTTTTATGCAATGACTACTCCATGAACAGTCAAAAAGACTGGAAGATACAGGGTCTGCCCTCAGATTATCTAGTTAGAAGGTAAGTAGTGTGAGGACTTTTTATAGATGTTCAAAGTCAATCTGTTAAGAAAGTTACATTGGGGGTTCTGCTTTCTATACTTGGAAAATTGGGACAAATACCATCTAAATTCTCTTCTAACACAAAGATTCTATGCTACTTTAGTCCTCAAAATTAAAAATTTGCTTTGTTATCTAACTGTAAAATATTATGCTTGCTTGAAGTAATAATACAGGAAAACAAGGACAAAGAAACATGTTAACAAATTTGTAAAACTCACTCCACGTTTCTCTCATAATAATAAGGGTCATAATTAAATTATTTGGATGTTTTATATAAACCAGACATCATATTAAAATTTTTGATACTTGTGATCTCTTTTAATGTTTATTATAACTCTATGAGGCAGGTTCTCTTACTCCCAATTTTAAAAATCAGGAAATTGAAGCACAGAAAAATTAAGTAGTTTACTCAGAGTTATACAACTGATAAGAGGGGGTTCTAGAATTAAAATCCTGGTAGTATGAATCTGTACACTCAACCACTGTTATATGGCCTCAAAACTGTTCAATTAAAAAGTGCTATCCATACACAGTATTCTACTTACACAACATAAATGTACTCTAAGCACACATACTTTGGAATCATCCTTCTTTTACTCAATGGTACATTGTGAACACCACTCCAAATCAATAAATATAGATCTAAATTAACATTTCAAATTTGTTCTAAAAGAGTCTATAATTTTATATGCACCATATAAAATGTTTTATTGGCTCTATGTTAATTAAATTTAATTCAATTCAATAAATGCTTATGAAGAATCTATTTGTTAGACATGTTACTAGTAGAACTTATCTGATCCCTGTAAACATTAGCTCTCAAGTAAATTATAATCTATAGAGCTGAAATCTCTCAATCTCATTAGATATACTGCCTCTTATTTCCCAGGCCTATAATCACAAAGATTTTATAGATATTAAGTAAATTTAGGATTGCATAGACCAGTGGTCGGCAAACTCATTAGTCAACAGAGCCAAATATCAACAGTACAATGATTGAAATTTCTTTTGAGAGCCAAACTTTTTAAACTTAAACTTTATAGGTAGGTACATTGTTACTAACTTAATTAGGGTACTCCTAAGGCTTAGGAAGAGCCACACTCAAGGGGCCAAAGAGCCACATGTGGCTCACGAGCTGCAGTTTTCCGACCACGGATATAGACAATCAACTCATAGTTTTAGAAAAGTTTAGGGATTATCTATAACCCAGTTCATCTCACCTTTGAGTGAGTTATTGACAGTGTTTTGCAGTATCTTCTAACACTAGAGTCATTCAGTAACTTATAGCCCAGTGTAATCAAGCTGCATAAAAAGAATGGGGCAAGCCTGTCAGTGAAAGATCCGGTGGTTAGGAAATCCATCACATTTTATCATCCCATTGAATTATGATGGGGCAACCTTCACCTCTTTGTGATGCTTGCATGTTGGCTTACAGTATCCTGTCAGTGTTAACTCACTCTATTATTTAACCCATTCTACCTGTTCTTGCTAAATGCAGAAAAATGAAAATCTCTGCCAAGAAGAGGATATACTATAATAGCAGAGAAAGGTTGGTGGATTTCAGAAAGGGTTAATATTAAAAGCCACGTTAGAACCAATAAGTAAAATAGTGCAGTGATTGAAATTTTTAGTTAGGGGCCACCCCAGCTCCAATACTGAATTTCCATGTAAATGTGGGCTAATTTATTTATCCTTTTCTTCTCCCTGATATTGAGACAATACTGATAAGAACTCCACAGGGTTTTGGGGGTATCACATGAATTGATGTCTTTAAAGCTCTCCAAACTGTGCCTGACACATAGTGAATAAACGCTCACCAAATGGAGCTTCATGTCCTTCATGAAACTCTTCTCCAGCATTGACTAATTTTTTTCTGTTTTGTAACAGATCCAGTTTCCTTTGAAAAAAAATTAAACATTGAAAAGAAAATAATAAAAACAATACATATTATAAAACATTTTAAGTGATTGCATTTAAATATGCTCATCTGCTCACTAGATCTTTCCACTTGGATACCCAGTAATTATAGCAAAATAAATATGTTTTACATTTTAAAAATCATTTTTCCTATCTCCTGGTACCATTTATCTTAATTCCTATTAGTATTTTTCGTTTTACTCTGGTATCCTCAACCCTTTCAGATAAGCATATTATTCCTAGACTCTCCTTCTACAGGACTGGCTCTCTGTTGGCATTTTGTTTAGAATCTCTATTATGTTCTGGAGGGGGGGGGGAAGCAAAAAATAAAAAAAACTTTAATATTTTGTATTAAGACAATTTCTCAGTCTTGATCAGCATGTTTTAAGCAACATTACCATGTGATATACAATTCTTTCTAAATGTCTACCTGCCACTCCCTTGTACTCCACCACCTCCACCTCAAAGAGCTGTGATGAGATCTGCTAATTCTTTGGTCCCCAATGGGCTTCAAATACACTTCCTAGTTTTATTGTTTCTGAGGTTTCCTTTTCTCCTCCTGTGTATAATGAAGTACTTGCCTCCTGGCAAAACTCTGGTTCACAATTCCTCAATGTCCAGGAAATGCTCTTGAGTCATATTTCTTCAACCTTGGCATCCACTAGTGGCACTGCCCCTTATCTTTTATCTTCATTAGAAATTAATCTACTTTCAAAATCTCAAATCTGATATCCTCTCTATCAATCACTCTGCAGATTTTGTTTTAGATCTATTATATTCCAAATACTATGTTACACCCTGAGATCACAATGAAATATACACCCTGGGTTCTGTCCTACAAGACTTCAACCATCCTTCCATCTATCTTACTTTAGCCCTCCCATAGAAGGCAATTGTCATCTTCTCTTATCCTTTAGTCTCTTAACACTCATTATTCTCCATTCCATGGTATCATTCTGTATAAAATGACTGAACTATATCAATGATAAAATATTTCAGAAATAAATAATACCAAAAACAAAGGTCCTATCCCTTCTAGCATGCCCAACTGCTAATCCTACCTTGGGTTATCTTTATAGAACTGTTATATTCAAAGTATTTGTAGCAAAGTCTGTAAAACCATGCTTTGTGTGTAAACACACACACAGATTCATTTCTTGACTTGGCAATTCTCTTTACGTCCCTTGTTTGAATAGCAAAGGCACAAAAGCATAGGAGAACAGAATTAAATAATTGTCAGCCGGACACATGACTATGACTATGTCCCAAGTTAAACAGAGGTGACCAAGCACTAGAACTGGGTAATGGACACAGCTGGACTAGCCAGACTGATGTGATTCTGACTCATATAGATGAATAAACTGAAGCTTCATCAATTTTCCTCTCTAGAAAGAGAATTGTCCCAAAATTTGACCTAAGGCAAAATTACAGTTTGAGGTGGTAATTTTTTTAATATATTTTTTTATTGATTAAGATATTACATATGTGTCCTTGTCCCCACGTTACCCTCTACCCCCCCCCTCGTGCCCTCCCCCCCGTTGTCCATGTCCATTGGTTAGGACTATATGCCTGCATGTAAGTCCTTTGGTTGAT
>NW_006297819.1:1096355-1097348 GCF_000327345.1 Myotis davidii | reverse complement strand
TCAGGGTCCTGTACGGCTGCAAGCACCTCTGAGGGAAAGCCGCCCTCAAGATCGTCTGCTGCCAGACAGTCCAGTTTCTCCCCGTATGAGTCCTGGGTCCCCAGAGACTTCCCGGATATCAGAGCAGTCGGGAGCCTGTGACTCCCTCTGGATTCAAAAAGACAGCCGCGTCCTCAGGTGCCAGTCCCTTTCCGCGTGCGAGCCCCCTACCTCTGCACTTTACTTCCGCACCTCCTCTGGTTCTCAGTGTGCTTTTCTTTCCTTCTAGTTGTAGAATTGACAGTCAGCCAGGCTTCCTGTGGTTCTGGATGCTGTCCGTATTGTGTTTCTGAGGTATTATTCAATTGTTGTGTGCAGCAGCAATTTCCCGGTGTTTATCTATGCCGCCATCTTAGTTTCTCTCTCGGTAATTTTTTTTAATTCAAAATATTTTATTGTTGTATCCACTGGAAGAAAGGGCCCTCTTGCTTTTACTACACGGTAATAATACCAGCTAGCATGTATTGAGGAAAAAAAACAATATTTATATATTTGTTGTTGTTGTTGTTGTTAATCCTCACCTAAGGACATTTTCCATTGAATTTTCAGAGTGAGTGGAAGGGAGGGGAAGAGAGAGAGAGAGAGAGAAACACTGATGTGAGAGAGACACATTGATTGGTTGCCTCCTGCACTTGTCCCAACCAGGACCGGGGATAGAGCCTGCAACCCAGGTGCACACCATTGATCAGAATTGAACCCAGGACCCTTCAGTCCACAGGCCAACATTCTAGGACTACATATACATTTTTTTAAAATTATTTTACTTTCAATATTATTTTGTATTTTTTTTCAGGCATACCGCACAGGGGTTAGACCCGTGGTCGGCAAATTGCAGCTTGCAAGTCACATCCGGCTCTTTGGCCCCTTGAGTGTGGCTCTTCATAAGCCTTAGGAGTACCCTAATTAAGTTAATAACAATGTACCTACCTATATAGTTTAAGTTTAAAAAATTTG
>NW_006297819.1:1096050-1096318 GCF_000327345.1 Myotis davidii | reverse complement strand
ACCATACAAAGTTATCACAATATTATTGACTATATTCCCTATACTGTACTTTACATCCCCATTATTATTTTATAACTACCAATTTGTACTTCTTAAGCCTCTCACCTCTTTCACTCATCCCCTTCTCCCTTCCCCACCTCTGGCAACTATCAGTTTATCCTCTCTCTATATATGAGTCTGTTTCAATTTTACTTGTTCATTTATTTTGTTCTTTAGATTCCACATGTAAGATTATAAGGTATGTGTCTTTCTCTGACTATTTATTTAC
>NW_006297819.1:1065514-1095809 GCF_000327345.1 Myotis davidii | reverse complement strand
CGGATCTGGCCCGCGGGCCGTAGTTTGCCCACTACTGGCTAGACCCACAGTTTGAGAACCGCTGCTCTAGGTAATATTTGTAAAATATAGAACCCAGCTTTTCAGAAGTTTACAGATTACATAGGAATGCAAGTCATATTCATATGAAAGGGTGTATCATGATAATAGGTGGTATTTGCTGAAGGACAAATTTAGTAATAAAGAGAGCAATGAACAGTAAGTATTGTATTCTGGGAAGGGGAAGGTGATAGTTCTTAAGACTTTACTAGGCTGCAGAGGGAGTGAGTTGGAAATTCTTAAGACTTTATTATCTAATCCCCACTCCCCAGCTTACAAAAGTACATACTTTATTATCACTTTCTTTATTGGTAATTTTTGCCTTAAGTAAATAGTACCTCCTACCATAATGCACTGTCTCATATGATTATATGACTTGCATTCATATGTAAAAATCTGTAAACTTCTGGAAGGCAGACTCTATATTTTACATTTCTTTTTTTTAATTCCTCTCCATTCTCAGCTGTACAGAGTCTGGTGTCAATAGATACCTGGTGAGTAATGGAATAAACTGTGCTAACAGGATGAACAAAACTCTAAATATTACTCCACTAGTTCCATTTATGCAAATCCCTACTTTATTTCTTTCTTATTGGTGAATCTATGACTTCCTGCTAATAACATTTGAAAATGAATCACTCCTAGAAAAGGGGGAAAAAACTTCTATATGCAAGATTATGTTGAAACATAATATATCTTAATAAACTAGTTAAGATTCCTCACGAGAAACTAGAAGAAATGGTTGGGATATAATTAATTCAACTCTCTATCATACATATGGAAATTATTTACACTATGTCATTTCTGAGTTCACTGCTCTTCCTCCAATATTGTAAACTCAGAAAGCACTATTTTCTCCTAATGCACCTCTTCCCAGTGTTCACCCTGGCCCAGGGACCATTAGCTATCTCTAGTGGTCCTCTATAGCAGAATGCTGTATTTGATTTCCTAGTCATATTTTCATTGGTACCTTGTATATTTCATAGTAAAAGTCTAAAATAAAATTCTCAAAATTGGAGAACATTTTCTTCCTTGTTTTTCTTCATCATGAGATGTCTCCATCACCTTGATTCCAACATAATGATGGAACACAATCAGTGTTCTTCCTAACCAACATTTCTACCCTAGAGTTCTGTTAGAATGGACAGTTAGTACATAGAGTGTGTGATATCATATCACAATAACATTTAAATAAACTAAATCTGACCAAATGTGGTATTTTATAAAAGGAACAAGAAATAAATCCAATATTGACTATATTAGAGCAAATGAAAACAAATGGACAGCCAATGAATTTTCCATATGGCCAAAGCTTTTGTAATTCCTAACATATTTCAATGAATGTTGGTAGATGTCCAGCTGCCATGAGATTACCATACACTGAGAAGTATCAGAATCATAGACCCACTACTTTCCTGTACTATATAGATATAGCTGGCTGTAGGATTATACAAAGAATCCATCAGTTGACATTATAATCTTGGATACACTTAATAATTGCTATTCAAGTCAAATGAGTAGTAGAAACAAAACTATTCATTAGTTATCTGAATAATGTAATTAGAGAGTTGATTATTAAATATTTAGATTACACAAAAGTTCTGAGTAATAGAGAAATTAGATTAGATTTCTCAAATAGTTTTGAGAAATTAGAAGAGTCAAGCACAAATAGGAAGTTCTAGGAATATAAATGAATAATGTTATGATTGCAAAAATAATAATAATGAGAGGAAAGACAAATATACAAATCCAGAAGTCAATTTATTAGCTAAATAGCAATGCAGTTAAGGGTACCCACTGAAGAAAAATGTACTTGGCATCTACTCTATAAAAATCATTGATTTAGAAAAAAGCTGGGATGCATTATTAAAAGGCTAAAGTTCCATAACCTTGACACTCATAGTTATAACAAAGCCTGACTAGCATTCTTGCTAGCATTCTGGTATCCACAACCATGGGCAGAAGGCAAAGACAGCAAAATAATTTAGGAAAACACAGAGATAGAAGGATAATGATTATTGAAACTGAGGACAAATTTAAGAGATTGGAATTATTCATCCTTCAATTAAATACATAAATATTTATGGGGTTGTGGGGCTTTAAATTGTTTTTATATTTATGAAAGTGATGAGGAAAAGTTGTTCATCTCTCCATAAAGAGAGAAAATGAGAAAATACCTTCAAATTAAAGCAGGAATTATTTAAGAATTTTAAAAATAATATTTTACAGAAAAAATATCTGCATACAGTATGAAACCTGAGGTTTCTTCTTTCATAGCTATCATTACAAGCAGGAGAGATTTTAATTTGTCTGGGATTCATAATGGTAACCTGACTTAAAGATTTCAGTGAATGTCTGAAGGTAATGAGGACCCTGGAAAGATCTGCTTTAGATCTAGAAAACAAACATGGTCAAAAGAATGGTCAATAGCTGAATGAGAAGCCAAAATACCTTGGACAGGAGGCTATCAGATAAACAATATGTCATCTTACATTTTCACCTTTAGTTCAACAAGACATGAAGCAGGTTATATGTTTAATGCCAGCAGGTAATTTGTAGATACTAAGTGTTCAAAAAAAAGTTTAAAGAACCTTCTGACAATGGGGCAGTAAGTCATTCCCCACCTACAGAACTAAATGTGGTACACTGAGGCTCCTCTCCCCTTATTAAAGAAAGTATGACACTGAGAAATGGCACCTACAAGTACAGGCTGCTGATAGCTCCTGAGTGAACTGGCATCTTGTCTGCTGATATTGACAGCTATTTTTCTCCCCAGGGAATCTTTGCTAACCTTGGCAATTAAAATTGTTGGAAAGCAATGAAACATGGGAAACACGGTTCCCTAACTCCAACATTCCCTTTTTTCCTTGGTGGAAACCATATAGGAATTGAAAAGATCTTTATTCAAGAGGTACACTATGAATATATATTGTGTACTTGTCAAGACTGAAGCTTGCACTCATTCTCTAATTGTTGGAAGGTTACATATCATTATGGTATGTCTATTCTTAAGGGAGACACCCCAGGTTGGAGATACACTCTACTAAAAGTTTTTGAGATGGGAGTTGTAACCCATTAATTCCATAGGCAATGAAATGAACATAGAGAGTTACTCACTTTTTAAAAAATAATGGAATGGAATAAAAAATATAAAATTTCATGACATGTAGTAAGATTATGTATTACTTTGTGAAGCTTTTATTTCAGTTATACATTTATGTGGGGAGGTATGGGTATAGGTGTGAATGTGCACAAATATAATGGGTCATGATCCTATATAATAAAAGCCTAATATGCTTAGTGCCTGGTCATCCATTCAACCAATCAAAGCATAACATGCTAATGATATGCTAAGACTGCTCAACTGCTTGCTATGACGTGCACTGACCACCAGGGGACAGATGCTCCAACTGGTGGGTTGGCTTGCTGCTGGGATCTGACTGAATGGGACTGAGTGAGACAGGCCAGACATGCCCTGGAGCCCTAACGTGGACCCTTCCCAGCTGGCCAACCCCCCGTGTCCCTCCCCGGCCCCAATCATGTACCACTGGGGTCTCTTGGCCTAGCCTGTGCCCTCTCACAATCTGAGATCCCCCTCAGGGGATGTCAGAAAGCTGGTTTTGGCCTGATGGTGGAACAACCAGTCACTATGACGTGCACTGACCACCAGGGGGTAGATGCTCAATGCAGAAGCTGCCCCCTGGTGGTCAGTGTGCTCCCATGGGGTTGGAGCACTGCTCAGCCAGAAGCCAAGCTCACGGCTGGTGAGCACAGTGGCAGTGGGGGCGGGAGCCCCTCCCACCTCCATGGCAGCACTAAGGTTGTCCAACTGCTGGCTTAGGCCTAGGGAGTGGGCCTATGCTATCAGTCAGACATCCCCTGAGAGCTCCTGGACTGCGTGAGGGTGCAAGCTGGGCTGAGGAACCTCTCCACCGCACCCCCCCTCCTCCGTGCACAAATTTTGTGCACTGGGTCTCTAGTATAAAATAAGTTTCTTACTATGGATTTTGGTTTGCAATATGAAATCTACTGCTCTAGGAGATTATTGGGTTATTCAAGTTAAGGGGACATCTCTATGCCTATGCAACACTAACAGCCATGGGAATAAACAGAATTGTCAAACACCAGATGTTTCCTAAACATTTGGACACTTAACAGCATGTTGACAAAATATCCAAACGTCTGATGGTCTATTCTTCTTCTCTTCTGATTGTTTACTTTAACAAAGCATAGCCACAAGTTGTGGCTCAATGATGTCAACTCTAGCAACAATTTTATTTACATTCTTAAATTCCAAAGTATGCTCATTAAGTCCCAACTATTAAACTACTTTCTTCCCCAGACTGAGAAAAGTAAACACAAGAGTTTAAAAAAGAATTGCATTAAATGAGTTTATTAAAGTCAAAGAAAATTTCAAAAATGCTAAGTAACTCTAAGTTGAACTAATGTGTCCGAGGTATTGTTCACAAATGAAAGTGATACTGTGATGCACAATTAATAAAAAGTGAGAAGGAATTGTTTGATTCCCATTTGTATCTGTTATATTTTAATTATAGCAGTGACTAGATGCAATCTTTCTATATCAAGTTATAGGAAAGCATTCCAGTCTATGAGTTAAGATCAGCCTATTTAAGAAAGAAGAGTATATGAAGATGTAGGTTTATTACTAACAAGAATTATTTGAAAAATCACTGGTGAATAAACTGTTTTCCTACCAAAATAACTTCATTAGATATATATTAGAATTTCAAGACAGATAAAGGCTTTTATAGGAAAAAAATGTATATATTCTCAAAAAGTCATTGTACAGATTTTAATGGTGATGTTTCATCACAATTCCTGACAAAATTTGGAGGGAAAAATAAAACAAGAACTTTTTTTCCTTATTCTCATGACGTTAGCAGGTAATCTATTGAAATCCCAATTTATAATATCAGTGTCATATATAACTTCTGAGAAATGAATCTATGAAAGAACTGGTGTTTTTACTCAGGGCTTGAGATACACTTTTTCATGCATTTCCCCCGCTAGTGGTTCAAGCTGGTTGTGGGCTGAATGTATGTGCATTGACCTAGGAATTTCCATGAGGACTTTAGAACAAATCAGTGGAGCAAGTAGTAGGCTCAACAAAAAATTAATGTAACTAATCTACAAGTTTCATTTCACAGCCTCTGTTGAGCTGTGCCTCCTGGTAAATTGAGAAGTGCCAAAACTGAATAAATACCGGAACAAACAAACAAAAATAAAGTAGTCGTTGCTGCTGACTAACCCTGAATTTTAGAACCACATTAAAAACAAAACAAACATCTTGTCTTATTAGCTAAAGAGTTTAGAATAAATCACAAGACATCTGTCTGGACATTTTGGATTAATAAAATGGCTAGTCTAAAATATTCTAGGTTATTGGGTATTTTTAAACTTTTATACACACATCTTGTCAAGATCCAGTCACATTAGATCTGGGGATATAGCATGTTACCCTGTTCCCAGTAGATGTTTGATGAGTGGACTGACTTGCTTTCATAGACAAACCATTCTAGAGCCTCTGGTTGGTCCACTAGTAACTATGGAAGAACTGTGTGATTTACCTGGAAAAACTTCATCATGAAACATCACGCTTCAACACCAAGGGAAATATTATAGTGCAAGGGGAATATTTAAGCAAAGAAAAGAAAAAAGAAAACCTTTGAATAAGCTATCTACAAAGATGGGAAAACAAATGGAAACAAAATTTCTGCGCTGAGGCAAAGCCGATGAAGCATAAAGATTTTTCAGAAAAGACCCCTAAACTATTGAGAAACACTCTCTCTATCCATTTGCCTACAAGCACTCTCTAGAGTCCAGACCCTAAGTTTATCCATGTCCTGTGGCTATTATATAAGGAAGATTTTATTGTGGTTTCTGTGTAAATAAAATAAATCTTAAGCAAGACTGAGTAAGCCTGTGTTCTAATGAGCATTTAGGTCAATTTTTATTGAATCTGAACTGGTTCTTCTATTTCTTTAACAAAAATAAAAAGAAAATTTTAACTGAGAAAAACACTTAGGGTGGATAAAGCTTGGCAGTATCCTAAGTGGCAGCATTTTCTATAGGACAGTTCTACCTCATGTGATACTCTGAGATATTTTATTATCTGCACTAAAAAGCCAGCACAGACAGCTGCTGCCTCTCAGATCCTGGCATTCTCTGTCTGGCCTCCCATCTCCATGCCACCCTGCTGCAGGCCACAGGCAGAACCTAGCATGTTGAGCAATATCCCAGTGATCTAGAACATATTTAGGGTCTCAGAAAGTAGTTCAATCTCTACATACAAGTGCAACATGCTCCCTGGGTAAACACACTTCCCTCCTTTAGGGAGAGATAAGAAATGACTATGCCTCTTGCTTTCTTTCATCAAATTTCCTCCTAATCTGAAAGCACTTGTACTGCAAATTTTCTCTCAGAATTTTATTGCCACTCGTATTAACAAAAAAACACACACAGAGATTCCTAAAAAGCTCAGATATCTATGAGGGGAACAAAAAAGTCTGACAACTGAAAATTACACATTTTTAAAGCATGTGTACAGTGTCAAGCAAAGGATATCTATCCAGTTCTTGGATGTGCATAATGTTTAGTACATTGTCTAAAACAGAAACTTGACTCGTCTGAATCAAGGTAGCAGGCAGATGACCAGCAGCAAGGATATCTTCAGAGAGGACCTGTGATACTTACCAGATTTCTAAATGCAATCCAAAATGACCCACTTTCCAAACTGTTGGTACACACCCAGGCTGACCTTGGACAGAAAATGGGTATTGACATGCTTGAGGCAAAAGTTAATTCTGCATAATGCAAAGAGATAAAGCCAGGGAGCATGCAGGAGGACTGGAGTGGTTGCAAACCCAGGGCCTCTGGGCTTCTATAAAGAACAGCAGCTTCTACTCGCCCTCATTCTTCCCTGTCTGTTTCCTTGCTCCCACCCAAATGTGCAGCAGCTGAAGCCTAGAGTCAATTGTGACAAGGGCGGATGCCAAGAAGAACAACAGCAGCAAAAATATGTTAATGATGCTCTCAACACTGCCAGTTCTTCAATTCCATTCAATTATCTGTACCTTTTCTCCTGATTTCCTTGACTTCAGGACGTTGTTTATCAAGTGCTCCATAATTAATCAGGCACCAAGCTTGACTGTGCTAATGAGACACTATTTACAGCACCCCTCCCCCAAGCTGCTCTCCACCCTTAATTCTCCAATCTACTATATAAAGCCTCATTTTCCTTTCCCTTCTTATAGTGGCCTTGGGGCTTTTGAAATGATCCTGACAAGAAGCGCTGCTCCTGACAGTTTTAAAGATAATTAACATATAAGCAATGCCAGTCCCCCACTAGTTATCCATCATTACTCACCTAAAGATAGGAACTTGCTCTGTTCATAGTGCGTGACTCATAAATGCACTGTCTTTAACTTTTTCTTCCCATTTTCTAGATCCCCACCTCACTTTTAGTGCCCCCCCCTCTCAGCCCCATGGCCCTCCCCCTTATTTTTTATTCACCTTTGGGCTATTTTTTCTTTTCTTTGACAGTTTCTCCTGCTCACACATTTGTAATTATTCATTGCATCCCCCTTTTCTTTTAACCCAGACATTAGAGATAGTATTTCCCATGCTATCTTTGTGAAAATCTTTGAAGATTTGTAATTCTTCTTTCTCTGTTCTTTGCAGTTTTCCTTTATTTTGTTTATTGGTAAATGTTCTTTCTTTCATTATAATAAATAAACAAGGCAAAACCTATCCCATTCCTCAATTCTGTATGTAAGGTGCTCGTCTAATTCTTTCTAGGTAGAGTAGCTGTGAATTAAGGGTGCTGTTTAAACAGCTGTCCTCTACTTTAGTCTTGGGCTTCTGCCCTTAGTCACTGCCTCTGCTTCTGTCTCTGCAGACAGAATGCCTCTTCTGAACATATAACCCTCAAGTAGCTTGGATAGGAATTAAAGTAGGCTCCTGGCTTCCCATTCTTCTTCCAGGTGCTCTTTGAACAAGCAACAAAATCTTACAGCAAATAGGAAAGGCCACTCCAATCTCACTTTTTTACTGTCTTCTCTTTATTGTTCAGTTAAGAAAATGTCATTATCCCTCACCATAATAACATACCTAAAACTCAGAGATTGACTCTAAGTACAATGATCTCATTATAAGACAGGAAAGTTGGCACAAACAAGCAATAAACCCAGTCTAAAGTTGGCTGGTTTTTAAGTGCCAGAGCTTAGACTTCAATCCCATTCTCTTGAATCCTGTATTTCAGGGCTTTTGAATTACATTCTTGATTCCACTATCTGAACAGGATAAATTGTCCCTAAGCCTCATGTCAACCTTAGCTTTCTCCCTTCTTTGTAAGTTATCAAACATAGTCCCATTTAGAGAGTTTAAGGGAAATGGGGGTTTAGTTTTCTCTACCAATACGTGTGATTAAAAAAAAGTGGCACTAGTCTACTAATCTAACCATATTCAAGAACAATTTAATGTAAACAACCTAATAATGTTAAATAAGCAAATTCCTGTCTATGTAACTCTAATCCCCAAACTATATTTAAACAGAACACATATATGAAAAAATAAATCATTCCAAATTATAATTTTCATACTTCAATTAGTTATGGTTTATTTATAAATTTAGTGATAGTCTGGATATTGATTTTTTACCTCACCAAATAATTTTCTTAACATCAGAAACTCTCCAAGCATGAACATAAATAAAACTACAAATAAAAGAAAGCTTTATTAATGCATGTTGCTTTCTTTTTTCTGAATTCAGTGAGACATCTTTCCACAGATACAGACAGAAAGCGAAGTGTTTAGGAGGAGGAAGATCCTAGTCAAATTTCCTAGATAAAAAATGTAGATTGATGAACAGAAGTTTTCATTTTAATGCAGTTTAATTTTTCAATTATTTATTTTATCACTAACACTTCTGTGTTCTATTTAAGCTCTTTTTGCCTTCCTCATTTAGATCTATAATCCATCCGGAATGGATTTTTTTCACATGACATGAAGTATACCTGGCAAGGAACTCTTATCCATAACATGTAAATGATTCTCAGAAACCAATAAGAACAGGGTAGGTGATAGAAAAACAGGCATGGAACTTCAACTATAACTTTACAAAACAAGATATACATAAATATTGATAACATAAAAAAGTGCTCAAACTCCCTAGTTATTAGAGATATTAAAATGAAAACCACAGGTTACCATAAAACATCCAACAAAATGGGCAAAATACAAGCCAAATGCTTCAAATGTTGCCAAGAATATGGAGTAGTTGTGCTGGTGGGAGACTGTTAGTATAACCTCTTTGAAAAACTGTTTGGCAATAATTTCAAGATATACATACCTTATGATCCATAAACATCACTTATTTTTCAACTAGAGGCCCGGTGCACAAAAATTTGTGCACTCGGGTGGCAGGGGGTGGGGGGTCCCTCAGCCTGGCCTGTGCCCTCTCGCAGTCTGGGACCCCTTGGGAGATAACGACCTGCTGGCTTAGGCCTGCTCCCGGGTGGCAGAGGGCAGGCCCAATCCCTAGGTGCAGCCCCTGGTCAGGCTCAGAGCAGGGCCAATTGGGGAATTGGGGCACTGCCCCGTCATGCACAGAGCAGGGCAATTGGGAGGTTGCGATGCCACCCTCAGTCACGCTCAGGGTAGGGCCAATTGGAGGGTTGGGGCACTGTCCCATCACACTCAAGGCAGGGTCGATGGGGAGGTTGCGGCGCCACCCCCTGTCATGCACAGAGCAGGGCCCATCAGGGGGGTTGGGGCTCTGTACCCTGTCATGCACAGAACAGGGCCGATCAGGGGGTTGGGGCGCAACCACTCTCACACTCAGGGCAGGGCCGATGGGGAGGTTATAGCTCTACCCTGTCACACACAGAGCAGGGCCCGTGGTGGTGGTGGTGGTGGGGGGTTGGGTGCCACCCCCTGTCACACACAGAGCTGAAGGGTGATCAGGGGGTTTGGGTGCTGCCCCCTGTCACGCTGATCCTGGTGATGGGAGGCATATTACCCTTTGAATATATAGGATAGAGGCCTGGTGCACGCGTGGGTGCCAGCTGGTTTGCCCTGAAGAGTGTCCTGGATCAGGGTGAGGGTCCCCACTGTGGTTCCTGGCCAGCCTGGGTGAGGGGATGATGGCTATTTGCAGCTGCTCACACATCCTTCAGGGTGGGGGTCCTCACTGGGGTGCCTGGCCAGCCTGGGTGAGGGGATGAGGGCTGTTTTCAGGCTGGCCACGCCCCCCAGCCACCCAAGCTCCCAGCCTTTCTTTTTTTCTTTTTTCTGGGATTTATTTGTCTTCTATAATTGAAACTTTGTAGGCTTGAGTGGAGCTCAGGGAAGGCCAGAGTAGGCGGGAAGCTTGGCTTCCTCCATCACCAAGGGCAATGCAAGCTTCCTGCTGGCTCCAGTTCCATGGCTGCAGCCATCTTTTTAACAGACTGACGGAGTGAGGAGTGACAGTTAATTTGCATATTACTCTTTTATTAGATAGCATAGATATATAGATATATTTATGTAATGTATACACATATACATGTTACAGTAAGTGTATGAGGTTTAACTCCATTAAAAAGGTGATACTCATTATTATTTATAAACCATCTGTATTATAAAAACCCAGTGGCCCTAACGCTGTAATGACCAAAGACCAGTCACTAGGAGGCTGTGTGCGTGGCAAGGCACGCATGGGTGGGCGGAGTAGGGGGGTAAGAGATCAAACAAAGGACTTGTATGCATGCATATAAGCATAACCAATGGACATAAGACACTGGGGAATAGGGGAGGCTAGGGGACTGTCTAGGGCGGGGGAAAAATTGGACACATATGTAATACCCTTTGTAATAAAAAATAAAATAAAAAAAATAAAATGTGGACAGCTTTAATGTGTGTCACTTCTGGGTTGAAGTTTAGGAAGTGATATGGGACTTGCCAAAATCTTTTCCTCCTGCTATACTGATTGTGAAGAGTACAAAGGTCATGAGATGGACCTCCATCAGCCTGGGATCTGGAATGACTACAATGTACAGAGTGCCCCAACCTACAACTCATATTGAACATGTAGCATGGATGCAAGGAAAACTAAGGGGCCTTTGCACCCCTGACTCATAGACCTCACCTGCTCTATAAAACCTCAAGCAGAGATCAATGCTACAATTCAATCTTTTCTGTTTCTACATTCAGATGGCTGAGCACTACTAGGAGAAATCCTGTAATTACACTACTGCAACTCTTCAATCTAAAAATTCAGTGGGGTCTCAGCCTTTTATCTAAACTCAGACAATTACCACTTCCATTTTTACAACTTTTCCAAGCCTTAATCATTCTCCTCTAGACTTCATGCAATCTCAGCAGAGCATCTGCCCCCCTGAAGTGTCAAGAGCACTAAGGCTGCAAGATCTAATCTTCTGTATAGTCCCACTTGCCCCTTAAACTAACTTAAATTCACCCTTAGTGATCCTCACCCTCTTTCTTTTAGTTTTATAAGATGAAGTGTCCTTACTTCTGATTAAGCAATCCCTTCACCTAAACAATTAAGTACTGCCTTTTCTGAGACCTTCCGCCACTGTGTAATACTTCTCCCCCCACTGCATTCAACATGCTTCTCCTCACTAATTCTTGCCCCCGTAGATCTATGACTATGCCATTAACCCTGGCTTAAAATTAACTCTTCCTCAAGCTATCATAATTTCATCTCATGCATAGAAAAGCAGACTCTTCCTGAACTACTACAATCTTACATATACCATTCTACTGCAAACTATTCTTACTAGAATTATTAAAGAGCAATTGATTGCCAATTACATGTACATTATTAAACCTCTATCTTATTCTCAGTTTAAATTTAAACTGTTGACTTTTTCATTATTAAAAATCTCCAGTCTCTTAGTGTCTATGACTCCACATTGTCCTTGTTCTCTATGTACCATGGTCCATTCTTTTTCCTCTGTTAGCAAGCTTGAAATGTTGATGATATCCAGAGTTCTCTTCTTGACCCACTGTTTTTCTCATTTTGTATAATATCATTTAATGATTCCATTTGTCTACATGGTTTCAACATTACCTATATGCTCATGATTTCTAAACCTGTCTTTTCCAGATCTCTTTCTTAAGCTTGAAATTCATAGTCAACTGAATCTCCTATAGTTAGAGACCTCAAGATAACATGTCAAAAATTTAATTTATTTTCTTCCTAAACCTTATTCTCTTCTCATATTCTCCACATTAATGGAATTAAGATCTAGCCATTGACCAAATACAAAATCTCAGTTTTTAAGAAGCCTTGGCATAACATATGTTACTTGCTTTCTACTTAAAGGGAATCTCATTTCATTTCATATTAGCCTAATTTGCTACTGCAAACCTCTACTTCAATTTTGATGGTTAGCATTGCTGGGTATAACATTCTTGATTGGCAGTTTTTTCATTTAGCACTTTGACTATATCTTCTCATTCCTTTCTGTTTTTCAAGATTTCTTGATTGAAAAATCTGCTGACTGGGTTTCCCTTATATGTGACAAGTTCCTTTTGTCTTTCTGCTTTTAATATTCTTTTTGTCTTCAAATTTAACAATTTAATTATAATATGACTCTGTGTGGGTCTTTTTGATTCATCCTATTTGGTAACTCCTGGATCTGGAAGCCAGATTATGAAGGTTATCAGCCATTATTTCTTTCAATAAGGTTTCTGCCCACCCCTCCCTTATTCTTTCTACACTTCTATAATGCACACATTGGTCCATCTAATGGTATCCCATAGTCTCAAGCCATCTTCACTCTTTTTCATTCTTTTTTTTTTCACTTTTCTATTCTAATTGAGTTCCACTGTCCTATATTTGAATTCACTAATTCTTCCTTTCACTTGGTCAAGTCTATTGTTGAATACCTCTATTAAATTCCAAGTATTATATTTTTTAGCTGATTTCTCTTTGTTACCTTTCAGTATTTTCTATTACTTTGTTGAATCTCTCACTTTTTTTATGCATTGCTCTTCTTGGTTAGCATCTTTTATGACTATGCTTTTGAACTTCACACTGAACAAATCCCTTATTTTAGTTTAATTAAGACTGGTTTCTGGAGATTTATCTTTTATTAGAACATTAGAGGCCCAGTGCATAAAATATATGGATTGGTAGGGTCCCTAGCAGCTGCTGGCCAGGGCCTCCCTTCATTCTGCGCTGCCCCCTGGTGGTCACCACACATCATAGCGAGTGATTGAACTCCCAGTTGGTCTATATATATATATATGAATATATTATCTTGTTTATTCATTTTCCATCACTGAACTGGTTTGTGTGACTTAGATAAAACAACCACCTTTCCCAGTCTTGAAAGACTGATCTCATGTAAAAGATAAACCTTGTCAATTAACCTGACCTAAGCTTCTGGTTGCCTCTCAAACTTTTTGATTGTCTAAGCCACTGTCATTGCTATTAGTGGCTCCCAGTAGTTGAGGATGTGCTAAGACCCATCAGCTTCTCAAAGGCATGGGAAATGTCCATATACCTGTTCAGTCTTCCTGAGGTATATGCTTCCCCTTCAGCTCCCCAATGCAGGCTAATTGGAAGCCCAACTTTTATGCAATAGCTTGGAAAGTTGGGACATTAGATATGTAGTCTAGCTGCTATCAGGGAGACACCAGGAGTTGATTTTTGCATATTCAATCTGTACTTATACAAAAGGAATAGTCACTGAAAGATCTTGTGTACCTAAACAGAACCACCACTTTGTTTTGTGTGGTCCTGGGGACTGATTGCCTAGCCCCATCACTCCAAGAGCAATGAGATTTGGGAGCCAGTTTATTGGGTGGCAACCATAACTCTTGGGGCACTGGATGTGATAATAAGCTCTTTCAAGGGAGAAGCTGAAAGCCTGACTTCACTCTTGGAGCGAGCCAGGGATAGACAGTAGGGGACATGCCCACCAGTTCTCTCAGGTTCTACAAAGGATTCAGTCAGCTCCAACATGCAGGTTGATAAGAAGGTAGAACCTCACATAGAAGCTGGAGAAAATTGTAGTCAAATAGCTTTGAGGCAGAAACTGGGAAGTAGGTGGTTTTGCCTGTTTCTTCTGCACAATGTCAGAGAGCAAGGGGAGATAACCACAGGAAGTACTTAAGTGACTGACTGAAAACTGCTTTTTATTGTTGTTGCTTAATACAATACTATGGGACTCAAGGATGCTGAGTCCTGTTGCTATCAGAGCTAGATGGTTTGAGGGATTACCACTTGGATGGTCACTGAAAGAGTTGGAGCACTTGATATGTGGGCTTTCTCCTTCCACGAAGAAGGTGCCAAGTTGGTTTCATTGTTGGAGCAAGCCTGAGAAAGAATATGGGGCAAGTGACCACCTGCTCTTTCAGTATCCTGGGAAAGGGCGGATCACATTCATCGGCTAGATTTATCTGATTAGAGAAGCTGACCTTCAAGCAGCAGCTGGAAATGTATGCAGTTAAATGCCTTCAGGCAGAAACTGGAAGATGATGTTTTTTTGCCTGCTCCCTCTGCACTGATTCTGGGTATATAGCGGGGGGCAGGGATTTCTGCACCCATTTACAATCTACTTTGTTTGCTATAATACTGTAGGATTCATGAATGCAAGGCCCATTGGCTTTCAGAGCTTTAAAAGATGAGATGTTAGACATGTGATCCAACACTTCACTCCTCAGAGAGAAGCTGGAAGTTGGCAGTTCCCTTCTGATCACATGGTCCTGTGCCAGGGCTTGGGGCATAGAATGAAAGTGTGTCTCAGCCATTCCTATCAATATTGATGTGCTTATTTTCTCAGTCATCCAATGTGTAAGAGTCACTCAATTAGTTTCTGTATTTCTCTCAGAGGCCATTGCTCCATTGGTAGCTGTATATTCAGTGTGTTTATGGAAGGAGGTAGATTCAGGAGACTCCTAAGTTACCATCTTGGTCTGGAATATTCCTAGGGTGGGATGAAGTTAAAGCATATGCTCTATTCTGTCTTACAAAGTTCCTCAGAAGAATTAAGCATCAGTTACCCACAGTGGTAATTTGTGTGCCTTTTATTGGCCAAATTCCCTTCTTTGTTTTACTTTCCCATTTCCCCTCAGGTATTTTCTCCCTCTCCAAACTACACTACTTCCAATTCTATTTTAAATTCAGAGTCTACTTCTAAAAAACTCAAACTAAGACACCAACACATTTGACCACATAGTTAAAAATGTGATTTGAGTTGGTAACTATGCCTAGTCTCTATCTACATCATTTCTACCATGAGTTGCTCTTTCTGCATCTCTTGCCTGGCCTTTTCAAAAGCCTCCAATCCATGCCTCTACTTCTAATTCTTCCTACCTTAGATCCATCCTGTACAGTGATAGAAGAGTAAAGTCTTAAAAAGCACATCTTCCTGTGTCTCTTATTTGACTAAAACCATTCAGAGTTTCCCATCACCTGCAAGGCAAAATTCAAGGTCCTGATCATAGAATGTAAGATCCATCATGATCTAGTCCCACCTGTCTTTAGCCTTATAACCTACCTCTCACGTTGTATCCCTGTAACACCAATTGAATTGCACTTTCACTCACTCATCCTCGTCCTATCCTATCTACCTAGTTAACTACATCTCATGTCTATCCTACTGTATTTAGAAAGCTTCCCTTTCTCTAAAAAAAAATAGTTTCTAATCTCCAATACAAGGCTAAATATAATGTTCTACATATATAAATTCCGTATCAGATTAAAATGTTATATTTATGCCTAGATTATGCAAAATGCCTCCTTATAGATCTTCATTCTTGACTTTCTACACCCTTTGAATCTAAATAGCACATTTCTACTGTTGGTAATTTTCTAATAAAAAACTTAACAGAAAGCCCCAGAGAAACTGGCTATCTAACCCCATCCTAATCACTCCATTCTGATCTTCTTTTCAAGTCAGATCAAATTAAGTTACTTTCATCAATGCCATACTTCAAAGCTCTTGAATGTTTCTATGCCTTTGTACATTCCTCTGACTGCAATGAGTCTATCCACTTACTACTCCATCAAGTTCTATCTGAAACATCACTGTTCTAAAGTACTTTCTCCTATATCTCCCCTCCACAACTGTTAGAAATTCCTTCTACTGGATTGTCTCAGGCCTGACAAATATTCCCTTTCTAATACTCACCACAATTCCTTGTAATTATCTGTAAGTGCTTTAAGGACTCTTCATTTTCATCTTAGCTCAATATCTGATAGTAAATATACAATACAGAATAAATAAATGAATAAGTAAATTAATTAAAATAATAACTAGGTTTTTTTTTTTTTAAAAAAAAGCTAAACAAAGAAACTCACAGAAAAAAAAAGCAAGCAATTTTGCTTACAAGGTAGCTGAGCTTAGAGGCACTTGAAAATAATCTTGAAAACAAAAGATGGAAAAGAAGAAACAGACTAGAAATGAAGAAATCCAAGAAGAAAGAGAGTAGGGGGAGATACACATAAAACAAGAAGGAAAAGAAGAAACAGATATAATATTCTATGTAACACCCTCATCAATCTTCATCTTCCAGATATGAGGAGTCAGCTTCTTACAAGTGATGACATAGTTCAGTCCCATACATAGGATCCTTATATTCTGCTTCAGCTCAAGGTACACGTGATCACAATAAATCAAGCAATAAGAGAGTAAGCCTCATTTCCCCTTGGAAGTGTTTTCATATTGTATCATGCCTTTCCTATTGCCACCGTGAATTTAAACTGGAAGGCAGAGAAGTGGCATGTTTTGCTAAAGCACAGAAAGAGAAACAGGCATAATGGAATCAAACCTCCAGAGTCTCAGGTGCAAGAAGTATTATTGAAAGCAAAGCTAATTACTTAATGGACTACAGCCACTGATGGTCACTGCAATAGCCAGATGGGTGGAAAAACACTGAAGCCCCACTTTTGGGTGGGGTTTCATGCTCTGAGCATCTGTCTGCTATGAGAAAGAATGTGTTCTGATTCCATTCAGTCTCACAAGCGTAAGATACACACACAGGTAGAAACTCAGCAAGACAAACCAATCATTTAGGCTTTGTCGTGAGGGGTGTTAGGTTTAGGAACAATAGATCACTCAGGGGACAGACATAGGATACAGATTTAAGTCAAATACTGACTTTTGGATCAAATCTGAAGCCAAATGGTAGAAGCTGTGAACCGTCTATTATGATAATAAATTGGACAACAATGAAATGGTACTGTTACTTCGTCTCATCATGTACCCCCTGCCCCTTCACTTCACTCTTCTCCCTCTCAAAGAGAAAGCCAAAATACCTCATTATAGTTAAACCCTGAAAGTATCCTAACTCCTCCCTGGCAAGGTCTGAGGCTCTCTTCTCTCTGTAGGGCTATCTTCTTTCAAAGGCATGCCATTACACACACGTCAACAGGGTCTGGGAAAACAAAATTATCTGTCTAGTAACGTTAATTAATCAAAGAGTAAAGTCACCATTTTCTCCATTCCCTTGAGTGACATGTTTTTGCTCCATCCCATGACCCATCTCCTCTGCTCGTTTCATCATGCTATCTTTCTCAATCCCTATTATAAGGACAATGATTTCCTCAGAGCCATCGAACATATCACACCTTGGTAGCAACCTGAACAAGGATGTTTTTTAAAAGGCAATGTCTGAATATGACAAATGACATTAGCCCCTTGTTTGGCAGGGTCACAGCCAACGCTGAGCCTGATATTTACAGTATGCTTTATACAACCGCAAACATATTCCTAAATCCCACGGGATGTCATGTCACCCATAACATATGCAATTAATCTCCTATTGTGACATTTATCACCCTTCTCCTCAGGCAAGCCTCTCCCAGGGATGGTTAAGTAGCCACTGCTGGAGCTGTCACCTATTAGCAATAATCACATGGGTCTGTTGCAGGTTTTGGCATCCGTGCAACACCCCACTTGAAAAAGCAACAACCTATATCAGTGCCATAAAGTAGTGAGCCTTGAAAAAAGGCTCAAATCTAACAGGTCATGTAGCAAAATCTTTCTTCACTGGAATAAAACATTTAAAGCTTGGAAGAGACACTGGTCTTGGGGAATTGACTGCCATCAGTTTTAAGCATTACATAAATTTGCCTTAATTTAGCTTTAGCATGACCATTTATTTAAAGACTTGAATACACAGAAATTGCAAGTGTAGAAATTTCATTATTAGAAACTGTGGGTCTTAATCCCTACAATTACTTGAATCAAGACCTGAATTATATGTTACATTTAGTAATAATCACAGGCAGAAAGTATTACATTACCTGCCCATGTCATATAAGTAGTATAGTTTTAGAGCCAGGGCTTTAATCCAGTTTTGTCTTACTTCAAAGATCGTGTTCAACCACTTGTCTATGTTTACAAGGACTCCCTACCTCATTCATCATCTCAAAACTTCGGGTGCTCCCCAATGGCAACAGTAATGACTGCAAAATATTACTGCAACCTGTGTTTATAGCCTTATCTCTCATAATTTTAGACCCAGGTCCAATAAATTCTCTCATATGCCTTCTCTGAAAATTCGACAGATGTTATTTCTTGCCTCCAGTGTGATGGTTATTAACCAGGGCTATTTTGACTCTCAGGGAACATTTGGCAATCTTTTGAGACATTTTTGGTTGTCACAACTGGGAGTATGATACTGGCATCTAATTGCCTGTGGATGTTGCCGAGTACAAGTACATAGGTGCTCACCAGGTGTTAGAGGGGAAGCTAAATATTTGATGATCACTCTACTAACACTTACTTAAGTAAACCCTGAAATGCACATTGGAAGAGCTGTGCAAAACAATGGCTGTATCATAGAATTCCACAAATTCTAGAGGTGGAGAACATACCAGGAAAACAACAATCTCACTTTAAAGACATGGATGATGAGAACTAAGTAAACTGGTCCTCAGGCTGGGATATATCTTAAATAAGAGCCAAAGCTATATAAGCTAAACATCAAAAATAGAAAGCATCTCTTTAAAAAGTAAAACTTACCTTTTCCCAGGAGAGTGAAATCCTCCTCATGACATGCATTAAGTACCTGAGTTGTGTGTTTTTTTAAATCATAAACATGCTATGCATCAGTGCTTCCTCTAATCACACTGACAGCGGCGATCAATGCCTTTTACAGAGATTTGTGGAAACCACAAAGAGTCAAACGTTGCTACTATGGAGATAAATGTCCTTGAAGGCTCTCAGCCTTAGCTCACCACTAAATGCCTCCTTGGAGGATGTTTTATTTTACCCCCTGTTATTACTGGAACGGGACAGTGGCTCAGTACTGACTCAGAATAGTATAGCATGGAAGGTTCTAAGTCAGGATCTCAGTTTATGAGTCATATGAAGGACAGAGCTCTATGCTGACTTCTCTTTTGGCTATCTCTTGTGATTCCTCAGCCAATTAGTTCATGAGATCTCTTACATGACACAATGGGAAAGTCTTTATTAAACACACACATACATATAAACACATATACACACACACACCAGAATTTCAAATTTGATCCAGATTGTGTTTTCTGTAGAAATTAAGGTCTGTGCCTCCTTTACATGGTCCAGTTCATCCACCTGTTAATAACTAGTTCACTACTGCTCGTAATATTTCTTCATAATAGTATGAAATTCTCACAATGTCTTATGGATGTGTGTACCAGCAAAACAGACCAAAGAGCTGACAGTGCCTCCCTTCAAAGGGATTGTCTGTTGCTGCATACTCAAAAGTGCGTGCTCAACTGAGAGAAACCACGCAGAAGAGAATGCCACACAGGCCAAGATTAAGGCAAGATGCATTCTGTGCCAATAAATAAGCACGGCCACAAACAATGGAGCAAGAATGAGCCTGCTGTTTTGACAAACTTATCCTGAGTCTCCAGATCTCATTTGAGATAGTGCACCAGGGATCTTCTGAGTTACTTGAAGAGATAGCTGCCCATTAGTGGATTCCCTACTTACGGACAAAACAAGAATGGAGATATTATACTTTAGCACTCAAAGAAGAATGTTTTCCTCTTCCCAAAGTAGCTATTGATCTGTGTGGCAGAGTACTGCCCTGCATACCACATTTTCTCACCTTGTACCCATCACAGAACCTTCTATTCAACCCCTTCCTCTCTCACACAAAATAAAATCCTCACATTAATATTAATGTGTTAGACCCATGGGCAGAAAGTCATGAATCTCTCAGCATTTCATAATGACTTCACTTCTCTCCTTCAAAAGCCACAATTAAATCCCAGAGGGAAAATTATCTTTTGTGGTTAATTCAAATAGTGTTTTTTTTAAATATATGCATAGCTTCATAATGATATTACTATTATTAATAGTGACAATAATGAATAAATTTGCTACTTGAAAATAAGTAGGTAAGTCCAGATTTTATAATCCCATTAAACATCTCTGTATTTTATATGTTGCATATTATTTTTCTTTATGAGATGACCTGAATCACATATGCACTTTTATAGCTTCCTAGAGATACAAGAAAATGGAGCTATAATTTTTCATTTTTCTATCATGTGTGATATAGCTAAGAATATGCAATATATCAAAAAGCGTTTCCTTTGCTTCAGCTAATTGATCTGAAGGGTTAAGATTATTTTTCATATGATTCTATTTTCAAAGGTATATTCTCATCCGCAAACATTTAAATACAAAGGAAATAAATTAGCCACCCAAATCCCTCACCAAAATAAAACTATCCACAACCAGTGTGTGGTTTCCTAAATAGCTTTTGCAATTGACCGCTTCAAATAGGGGAGTCCAAAAGTAACAGCAAGAAATATCACAAGACTGCAGAGCTAATTCTGAAATCATAGTCTAAGAAAGAGCAGTCATTTTTAGAATATTTCTTAAATAGTTGTGAGTGGACATCTCATTTTAATGTTATTCCCAAAACACCTTTAATAAACTACTAAACTTCCCTTACTACATAGGAGACTATCAGAGGAGAGATGAGAACAGTATAGCAAAACAAAATAGTGTAAGGGAGAGGATAATGGAAAAGAAATATATTGTATTTATACTTGGTATTGAGAGAGAGAGAGAGAGAGAGAGAGAGAGAGAGAGAGAGAGAGAGAGACCGGTGTCCATTGTCTCAAAGAATTGTGGAATTCATCCCATTGTCTAGTTGATATTGTGTCCAAATAAGTAAATTTTCAAACTATCCACCTGTTTTCCTGTTATGTATGTCACCAGTCATATAGCATGGAAGAACAGTAAATGCATTTTTTATCATCCTGATTTTGATGAAGAGATCATCATACAAGTTTTCTTTCTCAATTATTCTAATATGTTCTAAATTAACAAGATCCCATAGGTTTTGGCCTCTGACACACATTACAAATTACAAACAGTTCTTGATGTTTTCTACTGGCAAGAAAATGTGGACCAAATCAAAGGTCAGCCCTTGAGAGGGAGCATAGAAATGCATTGGCAGCTCCCAGATGCTCAAGTAGAAAATCTGGAGGTTCTTAAGTGCTGCCATGGTAACCTCTTAAGTTCCTAGTGCTCCAAAAAGTTTATTCCAATGGGTTTCAAAGTCCATTGTGTATTGCAATCATCTGAAGGGCTTGTTAAAGAACAGATTGGCGGGCCTTACCCCGAGTTGACATGGTTCTGTTTTGCTTATTCATTCATTTTATTTTTTATAATCCACATATAAATAAAACCATATGGTATTTGTCTTTCTCTGACTTATTTCACTTAGCATATCACCCTTTAGATCCATTCATGTTGTTGAAATGGTAAGATTTCATTCTATTTTATGGCTGAGTAATATTCCATTTTATATATACCACTTCTTCTTTATCCACTCATCTATTGATGAGAACTTAGGTTGCTTCCATATCTTGGCTATTGCAAATAATGCTGCAATGAGCATAGGGGTGCTTTTTATATATACAGAGAACAATTTGGTGGTTGCCAGATGGGAGGGAGATTGGGGAAATGGGTGGAAAAGGTGAAGAGATGGAGAAGTACAAATTAGTAATAAAAATTGTTAAAGGGATATAAAATACAGCATAGTATGGTGTCAGATGGGTATTAGACTTATTAGCATGATCACTTCTCAAGTTATATCAATATCCAAATATTATTTGTATTGTATATCTGAAAATAATATAATATTGTATGTCAACTGTAGCTAACTATAACTGAAAAAAATAGTTTCAATTTATTTTTTAAAAAGGTGCTTCTGACTTGGTAGGTCCAAGATGGCCTGAGAATTTTCACTTTTTTTTGAGAGAGAGAGAGAGAGAGAGAATCAGTTGTTCTCCATCTAGGAATCAAACCCACAAACTGACCAGGAATTGAACCCACAACCTTTTGGTGTAGGGGACAATACTCCAACTAACTGAGCCCCCCAACCAGGGTGAGAATTTGCATTTCTACTGAGTTTCTGCTTTAAAAATACATTTTGTGAATCACTGTTATATTCAATTACATGCAGATTTCCTGGATAATCTTGTGCTGGATTCTACAATATGAATCCCATCTCCACATTAAACAAAAATACTGCCACCACAATCCGGGATTGAAAAGTAAACATTTAATAAACTAACTTTTCTCTGCTTGCTATCAAACATTCACTTTACAAAAATAATTTAGTGGTACAGATATCCACAACTGAATATGACTTACTCTACAGCTATACTGATTTTGTTAAAGAACATTTAATTCCATTGCAATTAAAATATAGGGTATGGCCTCATCCTTTATAATGTCAGTTTATTGATAAGTTAAAAATATTATGACCATTGTGTAGAAAGAATAGATTATAGATTCTACATCATTTGGTTTTCCAATTTAAAGTTTCACAAAGCCTATCTTCCAAGAGTACTATCTTAAAAAATCATTAAACATAAAAGTGTAAAATGTCTACTGTGTGCATGGTATTTTGTCAAAGTATCCTCCTCTTCTCAGAAACTCCATACTGTTTTCCACAATGGCTGCACCAGTTTTCATTCCCACCAACAATGCACTGGGTTCCCCTTTCTCCACATCCTCTCCAGTACTTGTTATTTGTCGATTTATTGATGATAGCCATTCTGGCTGGTGTGACAAAGGAATATAATTGTCGTTATACTTGGCATAAAAAAGAGAGACAGGTGACCATTGTCACAAAGAATTAAAGAATTCATCCCGTTGTCTAGATTTTGTCAAAACCTTTGGATGATTTAAGAAAGAAGATGCAAATCTCTAACTTAGTTAAAAATTACAGGGGAGGGGGGATGAGATCACCCTATCTTTAAGGTGAATGATAAAATTTTATTCAAGAAGATTCAGGAGTCATAAAATAGAAGCATAATAAAAGTGTGGGGTAGCTTACCATTTTTAGGAAAGGTCTGTTTTTTGTTTTTCTTTTTTTAAATAAAATAACAGTCATCATCATCAATTGATGAGATGTGGAACTTGTGAATATTCTCTCATTCTATTGAGTGTTGTTATGTATCTCTTCAGCCTTCTCCTGTAATAAAATTATCCCAATTTCTTTGACATTTGATTCAACCAACATTTAATGAGATTTAGATGGCAGGCAGTTTGCAAGGCAATATGTAGCAAAAATTATCAGACCACATGGCATCTTCTTAATGCTACTGACAGTCTAATGGGAGAGATGGAGAAGTAGAGGGGTATCCTTGCCATGGTGTGTAAGTACTTAAATTAGGGAATGGCCTTTTGACCAGACATCGTAAGATTTTCTGGATGCCTTTATAGGTGAAACAAATGTTGAATTAGAAGTAGGAGGGACCACGGTTGGAATAGATCTTTCTAGCAGAGGGAATTGGAATCCACTAAAGAGACTAGCAGAATGAGTTTTGTTTCAGCAGGGACAATCGAAATTATAATCAACATTTTAGATCTCTGAATGTGCCATACCTTTTTGGGTGCCAACATGAAGCAAGCAAACTGAAAGTGCTGAGAATAATTGAAAAGTTAAAGTAGTCAGCCACTTGATTTGCTTTTATACAGTCAAATGTACAGATGTTCAATGGCTACTCTTTGGCTGATTGTATTTTCATTTCTCGTGAGGGGTTGTGTGAGGCCTCTAGTAAAGAATCCCAGGACTGGATACATTAGTGGAGCCAAGGCCTGATTCATGTTGACTATTGCAAAAGGACTGCCCTCATTCATGTCTCATAATCACGTATTTACTTTGTAACAGTACAAAGGGGGGAAAATATGAGCTGACTGGTGGGTGGCCTTATTGTTAACCATTATGACCCCCTATAGATCTTTCTACCCAAACTGCACAAAATTCTCTTGCTATGTCTTACAGTCTTATGCTCACAATTTCCTCTGCTGGATTGTGTTCCTTGTTCTTGCTGCACATTATTCTACTGGTTTTGACCATTGTCTAAATCCTCCATCATTTGGAATTTTCACCTCTTGTCTTAACATATAGCTCCTGCATGTCTTACTGTTATGGCTTCTTACATTCTCTTCATTTTCTGGTTGTTCTGTACTTCCTCATTTTCACCAAATTAAATTCAATAAGTGTATTTTCTTAATGTTTGGGGACTTTGTACTAAAAGCATGATAAAAGTAATTTGAGTATAAACCCTAAAAGTAAAGCAAAGAGGAACTAAATTGTCTGAACCTTAATGACTTTTTCCTCTTTTTGGAAGAAAATTTCAAAATAAATACCTAGAATGTTCTATAATCTTTGAAAAAAAAAAGCAATTTAATAAAAAATCAGAGTGCTTATAGTTAATTTAATTCCGTCCAGACCCACATTCCTTCCAAATTGCACACTTCAAAACCACACAGGCAAAGAAATTTAGATGCCTTCTGAGGATGCCTGAAGAGAAGGGGAAAAAGGTCCCAAGTTTAAAGATGTGGGTATAAAAATATATGAGATAAGTGGTTACAGATTCTAAGTTGGACAAAATTTTAGGTATCTGATCAGCCCAAGTCATTGACAATTGGGTTTCATTTGAGATGACTGAAGGTTCTAGAGTGGTCCACTGCTTATCTCCAAAATAGACCTTCCAAATCTTTGTTGCTACACAAAAGTATAATTCAATTTATACATGTGCACAATCTTTTTTAAATTAATTGAATTTTTAGAGAGAGGAAGGGAGAGGGAGAGAGAGAAGCATTGATGTGAGAGCAAAACATGGGTCAGCTGCCTCCTTCAAGACTCCTACCAGAGAATACAACAGGCCACCCAGGCATGTGATCTGACTGGGAATCAACTGGCAACCTTTCGGTGCACAGGACAAAGCCCCGCCAACTGAGCCACATCAGCCAGGGCTACATGTAATTTTGCAAAACATGTCTTACCTGGGTTGTGGTTTCACAGGAACAACCTGAATAATTGAAGAAAATTTTTCTCAAAGACATATCCTTGTAAAACTGCCAGAGTAACTGACATATCAAATATGAAGTGGATTGAAGTCAAGATGACAATTATCTCATAACTAAATGGGGCATTATTCTAACAGTGGTTGCTATTGTCAGTTTTGTTCTTGATTGGGAAATCTTGTTCTGTGTATGAATATGTGAAGGTGTAAAAGCCCTCTACGCCTCCTTCTGATGTTTTGTTTCTTTAATTTCTTTTCAATACTGAGCAAGGAGGAAAGAGAGTAAATTTTTCTCTGCAAACCAGTGCTAGTGTTGGGCTGAACACACACTCACACTCATACATACACTTCTGCTTGCTGAACTTTGAGGCTCCCCACTGCTCCCATCACATACTGTATATGTGCTCTGTGCAGTACTGGATATTGGAGAAAATCCATTTTCCAGCTTTGTCCTAGACCCACCTCCTATCTCCGCATTTCAGGGTTATCACTGTGGTTCTGAAATGGTGTAGAGAGTTCTTCTTCTCCTGTTACATCAGGTTCACTGTCCATGTAGCCATCTTTGCTCCTAATAATAGCAGTCTCCAATCACAGAATGGTCTAGACCAGGGGTGGGCAAACTTTTTGACTCAAGGGCCACAATGGGTTCTTAAACTGGACTGGAGGGCCAGAACAAAAGCATGGATAGAGTGTTTGTGTGAACTAATATAAATTCAAAGTAAACATCATTACATAAAAAGGTACGGTCTTTTTTTTTTTTTTTTAGTTTTATTCATTTCAAACGGGCTGGATTCAGCCCGCGGGCCGTAGTTTACCCACGGCTTGTCTAGACTTTGTTTTAAACACTTTATCTCTTTACCAGAGGCCCGGTGCACAGATTCGTGCACTGGTAGAGGCATGGCCTGCAGGGATCAGCCCACTGTGGGAGCACCGTTCATCCTAGTCAGCCGAGCAGCTCTCCCACTGTGGGAATGAACTGACCACTAGGGGGGCAGCTCCTTCATTGAGCGTCTGCCCCTTGGTGGTCAGTACACATCATAGCGATTGGTTGACCAGTGGTTCTAGTCTTTCTGCCGATTGGTCAGTGGACTTTTATATATATAGACATGCAACATTACTTATAATTACTGTATAAATTGGTGCTGTTATTAATACCCATTTTTTTTTCCAGTGAAGGAACAAAGGCTGAAGTATAGTAAGTAACTGCCCAAGTCTCAGAATTAGGAATAGTGAAGCCAGGACTTGAATTAAGGTGTCTGCCTCCAGAACCCACATTCTAAACCCCTGCTAATAAGCTGCTGCTTTGCCTCCAGGGGCAGAGAAGTTGCTAAAGTCAGCATTGTTGCATTTCAGTGTTAATCTTCCTTATCACTGTTCAGAATGAAACTAAACCCAACCCACATCCCCCTGCTGTGGATAGGAAACAGTCACTATCTTTTTTTCCCCCTGTTCTTGCCCATCAATGGAAAGTTTGTTCTTTAAAATATTTATCATGCAAATTAGGTATAAAAGCAGAAGGCATGCTATTAGACTCTGAGGTTATAATTTTGGAAAAGAATTGAGGAAAATACGCAAAGGAATATGAAATGCTTTCTTTCTTCATGTGCTCTTTTATAGGGACTTGGGTAAATTGTAGACATGCATATTAAGATTTTAGGATTGAGCCCTAGCTGGTTTGGCTCAGTGGATAGTGTTGGCCTGATGACTGAAGTGTTCTGGGCTCCATTCCAGACAAGGCCACGTACCTGGTTGCAGGCTCCATCCTGGCCATGGTTGGGATGTATGCGAGAGGCAAACAATTGATTTGTCTCTCTCACGTGATGTTTCTCTCTCTGTGTGTCTCCCCCACCCCTCTCTATCTAAAAATCAATCGGAAAATATCCTCAGGTGAGGAATAACAAAAATAATGATTTTAGGACTCAACACTTAGTTCAACTTCTATTACAACTTAAACCAAAAACCTTCACCTCTGCAAGAAGAGCAGAGAAAGTGAAAAGGACATTTTGCCAAAGGCTGGAGGAAAGGACAAACTACAGCTGCTGCTGCTGCTGGTGGTTCCTGTTCGGGATGACTTTTTCCCTCTTCCTGGGAGGAAGTAAATTAATTCAATGCTCCCAGCCCCACCCAAAATCTGAAAATTTCCAAACTATAGAAAGCTTATCTACCCCTGCTGCTATTAATTAAAATGTAATCAATGAAAATTGCAGGGACAGTTTCTTCCCAGACTGAAAATGGCATATGAAAATCCTGTCCTCCAAATACCTCAATCACTCCCAATGACATTGACATTGTCCTTTTTCTTTGGGGATTTCTCCTTCACCTTCTGTCCATTTAATGTCAAGCCATGACAATCTCTCTATCTCATTATCTTATGACCAATTACATATATGAACCACATAGTGAGCTCCAAGGTCCATGAGCTTTGGTGTCTGATGCCAGTCCCAGTCCCATGCTCATCAGCTGTGTGTATTTAACCTCTTGGATTTTTAAGTTCCCTAGTTATAAAATGGGCAGCATCATAAAACCTCAGTGGGTTATTTTGTAGACTCTAAATGTGATAATATATGAAACATGCTGATTGCATTGCCTGCTACACCATGAGCTCTTAACTGGTGGCAAGCATTATCATCACATGTGAAGCCCATCTTAGAATGAACATGAATTAATGCTCACCTTGCCATTATTAGAATGACCAGATTCTCCTGCCGTACAAAAGGACTAGGCATATGCAATTCACTTTGGGTTCTTCTCTCTGTCTCTAGCATTGTCTATCCTCCAGCCAAGGAATTTGTACATTGTCCCATGTCATTTTCCTTAAGCACTTCTTACATAAGACCCCTGAGTGACCCAGTGACAACTTAGAACTTTTCATGGCCTTTAAAATGAAATTAAAACATCTCTGCTCTTTACTAAATATGTACCTGCCTTCCTACCAATCCTTTTTCTTATCTCTCATATAGAAAATATTGTAGGAGAACCAAGCTCACCCTACTGCCCCAGAAACACTTTACCTATTTCACCTGCAAGTTTATGAATTTTGCATTCTGTTCTACTTCACCCTGGGGGGAGAGGGCGCTGCTTTGTGTTACCCTCAAGTTCATGTTCTGTCCCTTTTACAAGACCACAAGCCCTTTCTGTGGAGGCTTCCAAATTACCACCACTCAGTGCTGAGTTCTTTCATCTATATTCACTCAGAGTACTTGCTTTCAGCTTGCACTTCACTGTTGTGTTGTACATTGCTTTGCTTGGAAAGTTTTATCCAATATTTGTTTGCTCTTTATGTTAATAAGCTCTTTGAAGCAAGGTAACAAACATTTTATATGCCATCTTCCCCAAAGTAAGTGAAGTTACCAGGACATCAAAATAAATATTCACAGACTTTACTATTTAACAGAGTGGCCAAGATCAGAGGGAGCAGGCAAATGTGTGGCTGTTTTCCTTCATTTGGCCTCATGCTATTTATGTTTCCACCCCCTACTGGAAGAATCTGGCATTAAAGGAATCCTGATACTATATTGCTCTTACATAAGCAAACCTTAGCACTGACTGCTTAGAACAGGCAACCCATTCACTGATGTTCAGAACCCAATTCATAGTAGTAGAGTTCCAGTTTTTTCCCTCTTTCATTTCTTTCTTTCTAAAAATGTTGCTATGGAAACTACACTGGGTTTTCATTCTCTGTTTCCATCACACTTCTGCTCAAAAGCCAGGGAGAGAGAGAGAGATTGTTCAGCGATGCAATAAGACAGCCTCTGGGGGGAAAGGAAGGCCATGGGATAGTACGTATTTTCAGGGCGCTGGATCACAAGTACTTTTTCAGTGAAGACAGGTCGATTTGACCATCCTTTAGGGGGATTTAATTAAAAACCAGTCTAGACCAGCCTTTATGCAGCCCAGTGGCAACATGGATCACCAGTATCCAATAGTGGCATGTCAAGGAAGGTGAAGGTTCCTCAGAAATGGCTCCACACATATTAAAGGGTTCTGCTTTGTGCTGCTGTCAAGCAAGAAATTCATTTGTTGCTCATCCTTTTAGCCAGGGAGATTTATTGGCCATTGGGTGAATTCACTTTCCATGTTATTAGGTCACTTGAGGCCAGGGGAGGTTGTTCTTTCCTCCCTCCTGCAGTTTTACTATGTCAGGATCTTTTGCGTAGTTCATGGATGGATTAAGGGAGGCACATAGGCTGGGGAAATTGAAAGTGTACTTTCAAGGTTTTCTCACACTGGTTGCAGCCATGACTGCTGAGAATATTTCTGCTGTGACATCTTTTGTACACACGACTTCACAGCTTTAGAGATACCATGTTATTTTTCTACACATTTTCAGTTCCTCATATATTAGGGGAAGGTAAGGAGCTGTTGGTGCCCAGAGGCATCCTAAAAGGCTTCCGTGAACACCTGATATGTCAGCAATGAGTTTCTGGTTTTCAACCTGGGAAATTCTCCTGCCCATTTGCCATTAATGCTTCCTTGGACTGAACTGTGCCAGCTGTTAAGGCAGCTGGCAAGTGGGAAACACTTTCTGAGAATATGGGATTTGATGACCATATGGAGTTATCTCATCTACACTGTCCAAACCATTCTAGCTTACTCTCTTCTGATTCTCACACCTGCAAGTTCACATTTTCCTTTACCTTCATTCTTGCCCCAACTCTCACTTCCTTTAACTCATTTAATCCGTCCATTCAGTGGAGTTCATAAGGCTTCAGATCCTGCAATCACACAGCTTCTATCATATCTCGTCCTTTCAATATCCTAATGTGTAAACTTGTGCAAGTTATTAAACCTTCATAGGCTTTGATTTTTCTCATGGAAAAAAGAAAACAGTAAGTGCCATATTACCAAATCATTATAGTAATATATGTTTAAAATTTTGTGACATGTCAAACAGTGAAGACTACTAGCTTTTATTTTATTCATTTTTAT
>NW_006297819.1:1052031-1065335 GCF_000327345.1 Myotis davidii | reverse complement strand
ACTTAATTTTCATATGGTGGCTCTTTAAGTATATAATTTTGAACTTGTAGGGTGGGTGAGTGGGTAGATTCAGGAAAAGGCAAGAAACATAAAAAGTTAGAAATTCCAGTTTTGAGCATCTAACTTCTTGATTGTGGTGTGTTGTGTCTCTGATACCTATAACATTCCCTACATACCTATAGTTATCAAATATATGAATGTATAGTGTATGAAGCATTATTGGTGTTTGCAAGGGCTCCTAAATGATAATATGGGGTTCTTAATGCAAAAATTAAATTAAAATATTCTAAACTAAAAATATAATGCACTGGACATTATTTTATATGATGAGAACATAGTAGAAGATGAGGTAGACATGGTTCCTGTCTCATGGGCTTATTAACTTAATAGAGGTACATCAGTAAGCAATAAAGAGGTATGATGAGCGGTGTTAATAGGGTAGTACATGATATGGGCCCAAAGAAGGGGACCCAAATATGGTAATGAGATGGAAGAAGTACATGAGCAGATAGTGAAATCTTAGTTGAAACTATATCTAATTTAATGAATAGCAGTTGGTATATAGGTAGACCACTGCACATTCAAAGAACAAAGAGAAATTCAAGATGGCTAAAGTGTTGAGTCAAGAGATATTATCTGAGACTGAACTGCTGGTCCAGATCCGCTGGGGCTTAATAGGTCGTAGTAATAATTTAGACATATGGCCTGGCAGTGAATGCGTTAAGCATAACAAATAATCTAACCAAATTATTAAAATACATTAATCCAGGAAGAGGATTATTGTTACTTAGATTAAGACTATTGTGTTAAGGATGAACATAAGTGGATGGGCATAGGATATGTTGAAAAGATAAAATAAAAAGGACTTTGTGGTAGATTAACTCCTAAGGGTAGGAGCTGTGCTTATGTTTCTCTGTATCCCTCACAGTGCCTGCCATGGTATTTTAAGGGCAGAAGGGACCCATAGGATATGTTGAAAAGATAAAATAAAAAAGAACTTGGTGGTAGATTAACTCCTAAGGGTAGGAGCTGTGCTTATGTTTCTCTGTATCCCTCACAGTGCCTGCCATGGTATTTTAAGGGCAGAAGGGACCCAATAAATATTTGTTGAATGAATGAATAAATGAAGCCTCTAAAACTTCTCTCCCTAGAAGAAATATGAATTACGTTCATGTTTCATTTATAAGGTATGTGATGAATGCTGAGAGCAGAAACACAGCCCTTTCAGCATCAGTCTTATTGAAGGAGGTAGTGAGTAGGAGTTTCAGAGTACTGCTGTGTGCAGCCCCAGGGGACCATGACTGGTATAAGGCCAATACTCAGGGCCTCCATCATAGAGATGCCAGGCAGCTGAGGAGGTAAAAGGGCAGCAGGAAATCTAATTCTAGAGGTTTGTAACATAATACAAATTCCTGGAAATAAAGCTGGCTTCTGAAATGCTATAATTGCACATATCAGAAAACAGAATATGTCACATAAATTCACATGCTGATATATAAAAGTTGAGCAAGGCAAGGAGATGGCTAGTTCACACGTGGTATTCTGAATGCTTAATTCCCTTCTGGCCATTTCAGTAATCTTCCTCCCTTCCCCGCCCCCCATCAATCTCTATTTCTCAGTTCCATTCCTCCCCTGATTCTTAGCCTGGTATCAGTTTTCTGGATAGAAAATAAGACAAGGGTTAATTTAAATCCTATACAAATTGCAATGGCAGGTAAGGCATATTTGCCTTTATCCCAAACCCCTCTTACCAACATCTTGCACCACATACATACATACACACACCAGTAATTGGTAGTTGAACACAGTATATTCATATGTGATGTATCTTCACTAATGTACAACAAAAGTATAAAGTATTAAGAAAATTATAGTACTTCTAGACATACCACTATGCAGCCATCAAAATGCTGTTTGTAAAGGGATTTAAAAAGATAGGAACTGATTTGTTATCAGGTTAACATAGAAGAAAGTCAGAAAACAAAATCATATTTCCATATGATTTCAGCTAAGTAAAATATGCATTTAAATACTAGAATGTCATACACTTATCTGTTAGCAGTGTTTAACTTTGTACAAGGCTTTCATTTTCCTTATCATACAGTTCTATATTTCCAATTTGTCTGCAATAAGCATGTGTTATCTCCATTTTTGGGAAGTTTTTTTTTTAAATCAAGGGACAAACAATACACCAGGTGGTGTGTGTGTGTGTCAGAAAATATTCCAAAGGAGTTTATTGAACTTGATGGTAACATGAGATTCTGAGAGTACAAAATTTTAAATGCTGGGTGGAGGATACACTGAAGAGTTAAATGACCTTTGGTTGGCCTGGCTGGTGACTTAAATCAAAGGATATCTTAAGCCCAGAACAATCAAGACTAAGAACCATGATGTCAAATACTTAATTGCTAAGAAAAAGATTCTCTAGCCATATTGTTTATATAGTTGATTCCATAATCCAAATATTTAGTTAAGAATACCATGCTATATTGAAATTTTTACTTCTTAGCTCTTTATTGAAAGCTAATATAATAGAGAAATTTGGTATCAGCTATGTATCTGTTTTCTGTTTGTTTATTTATCTATATTTTGGAAATTAATTTTTCTATAAATATCTTTGACTTGCCCTATGTTTTGTCATTGTTTATGTTTTAAATACTTTGGCTGTACCTAGCTGTGTGATATGTTTCTATGTGCTCACATTGCTTATATTTAATAACCAATATGTCCTTAGTCCAAACAGGCTGAGGATACAATTTAGCCTGATCTTTGAAAAAATTGTTCAATTTTTTTCAAAAATTGTTTTGGAGTTAGACAGGCTTGAATTCACGCCAACCTTTACATATAAGACTTTGGTCAAATTACTTAATTTAACTAATGTGTGTAAAATTTGGGTAATGATAGTATTTATATCATAAAGCTCTCAGGGATATCATAAAACAATATACGTAATGAACCTACTGGCATAAAGTAATTGGTCAATAAATGTTGTATTATTTTTATTACATGGGTACTGTGGACTCTGGCCAAGATATTGTCAATGGTGAAAAACAGTGAATAAACCACAGTCAATGTTTCTACTTTAATTGGACATGCTCTAACTTTTCTTATTTCCTCTGGATTCCAGATATTGAGGAAACATACAGAAACGTAAGCTGCTCCATCCTTCCCCACCCTGTTTGAAAACATAAACAGATAGGACTTGCTACAGCAGTCGTGTCTTCTTCACTAAGTACAAAATGGACAGGTTATTGCTATCATCTGCTAAGATCCTATGAAAGTTTTCTGCCATCTTCATGGGATTGTTACCTGATTTAGTAAGGTGTAGCATAATTAGGAAAATTTCTGCCACCTGAACTCTATGAGGAAATTGTTCCCCATAATTAAATGCTCTCTTCAGATGCCAGAATTGAGGCACAGACCTTTCCAGATCATGCTAATAGAATCACCCACTCTAACATATTAGTTCATTAATGTTCAACCCTTTCTGAGGGGAGAGTGGACAAGGTTACCATGAAGCTAAAATGCTCTGGAAATGGAATCTCAGGAACATTGATGCTTGGGTAGAAATGACTGAGGGAGAGAAAGGTTTCCTGTCATTCTCAAATCATACCCTTTACTTAATCAACTTCTCCGTCTGAGAGTACAAGTTAGATCATCCCAGACAGCACCTGGGAAGGCAAGGCAGGATCACACAATGAAGTTCCTAGAGAGTCGACTGGCACAGAAGTAATTCCTGCCACAACATAGCCCCACTCATCTGGACACACATAAAGGATGGATGGCAGCTGTGTGGCAGATTGAGTGTAGACAGGGTCAGAGGATGGAAACAGTATAGTGACATAGTAAACCATAACCTCAATCATGTCACATCCCCATGGCATGTTGGGAAGCCGCAGCAGCAACAAATAGAATAGGTTTGTTTAACTCAATCTCAGGGAAAATGTCTTTTTCTATAAGTACAGCCTGCAGCCCAAGGAAAGAGGCCGAACAGTAACAGTAAAGACTGTCCACATAAGAGTAACAGTCACAAAGCACAGAGCACTCCCACAGACTGCTCATGGCCCATAGAATAACAAAGCCACACACCCATCTTCATCGGTTCACTAATAAAGTCTAAGGAGCACACACATGAGGGTTGAGGGTAGCTATCTCCAACAAGCATATTTTTATGGACAAAGGGCTGCAGAATAAACTTGGAGGGTTGTTGTTTTTTTTTTTTTCTGCCTCTTAGGTCCCACTGCATTTATAAACATGATTCTTTAAAAGAGAGTTCACATTTCTCTCAGCTCATGACATTTTGAAGGTTTTTAAACATCTCCGTTTTGCATTTAATGCTGTGTCCTATCCTAGGCGGCATCTGTGAACCTGCTCACAGACATCCCAGCAGCACACCTTGGGTATTCCTGGATGAGTGAATCTGAAGGATGAGTATATCTTTTATTGCCTGCTGCCTAGCAAAATGTCATGCCACTCCGAAGAGACAGGTCTAAAGAGTAAAATTGTCCTGAGTTAAGAATCTGTGAATTGATCTGCTGGAGTTTTAGTAAGCCTACAAATCCCCACCACCATCAAAAAAGAGTTTATATTTAAAAGTACTCTTAGAATTAATTTCCCTTATAAAAACCACATTGGACTAGATCCTCCCAGCATATTAACAAATATACTGTGTATATGTCAATAGACTTCAAAATAAATATTTTGCCCTGGAAAGGAAAGAAAAATGAAAACTGGAAGTTTCAAGCTTTCTAGATGATGATCTCTACTTTAACATTACTGACAGAAAGGTGGAAAATAGTAGGAAAAAATCGAGAAATAAGAATTGGTTTGAAAAAGACATTGTGATTTGATGGCCCCACTCATGTATATTGTGACACTTGATGGAACATTACAACATAGCCTCCCACAGTCAGTTCAGAGCCAGAACTGCAGGTTCCCCTCACAGTGGTAGTTGGGGAGACTAGTGATAAGAGAGCTGATAGCAGGAGGACCTGAAGGGATGAGAAGGACTTCAGCTGCTGGAGGCTGAGAGACTGGAGTACAATAATGGTTAGCTATTTGAAGTGCCTCCTCACCATCTTATCACTCATGGGAACTAATGCAGTGCAGAATGATAACAACTGAAGGATGGAGTCATGATGAGAAAGTATAAAGTTAAGCCAGATCCAAAAAAAGGAGGGGGGCGGAGGAGAGATGGAATTAAATAAGAACTGTGGAAGCAGCTTGACAGTGACAAAGATAAGGATGCCCACACTTGGGTGACCTTGTATAGGCGGGTCTGATCATTATTCCGGCTTCCTTGTATATGCCCTGATAAAGCATCATAGTAATGGCAACATCAGCACCTATACATCATTCTAGGCAAGCTTGGATGATTGGCACAACATGAATAATAAAGTCTAATGATCACCAAAATCATTACAGAATTAAATGAATGGAAGAATGGACCAGATGCAAATGTTTAGTAGGAGAACCCTCCAGGCAGAGAACAGTAAGGTCAAAGAATCTCATGCGGCTGTACACTTGGCTGTACACTCCAGCATTAAGGAGTCTGGAGAACTATTCGAGAGGGAGAAGGGAGGGAGGAAATTAATTCAGGAAGGTGGCCGGAGGCAAGATCATGGAGGTTCTTCTTGGCCATTCCAGGACATTTAGTTCTAATCTGGATGTCACAGGGAGAAAGGGAAGGTCAAAAACTTTGAGAGGTAATAGGATCCTACTAACATCATGATGCTTAATAAGGTACCAAAATTAACTTGAATAATTCCACAAAGGTGTTATCATTATTGAAGTATCGAGTCTTTAAAGAATATATTAATTAATCACCAACCATTTTTAAAAAATATATTTAAGTAGGCTAGAAACAACTTATGGGACTACATTTTGGTAACATTGACAGTTAAAACAGCTAAAGTACAGGCTCTGGGTGGGTTATGGTAGAGAGCAGGAGGTCAGTTAGTATTGATTTACATGAATGATGAGAAAACTACAGACAACTGCAGACAGATGAGGCTGTGGTGACAGTAGAGTATGCCTTTGAACATGGAACATGAAGAACCCAGGAGAATTTGCAACGACCCACAATGAAGATGCCCTCTAAAAGTTAAACAATTAAACCAGCAAAGATTACTATTAAGAGGTAAGATGGCTTCCGGACCGCACCAACCTTCCTGTGACAATTTACATGTCTAAAGAAAAAAAAATCGGAGGCTGGGATTAGTCAGCCATTGGACCACCAAAAAAAAAGGAAATTCACAGAAGCACATTCTGCTCCTGTCCAGGAAACGGCCATCCTGGCATTGTCAAGCTGCTTGGAATATCTGTTCTTTCTGGCAGGTAGATGGAGATGAATGCAGGCTGCCATTAGAGCCTGATGAGACTAAGCATTTGAAACAAGCATCTCACTCACCAAGCAACCTTCTGTTAATGTGGCTCCCTGTGTAGCTTGCCTACAGGGCAGGCATTCACTGGGCAGACTGATGCAAATGTTCAGTCCAGTTAGCAGTAATATTTTTCATTGTAAATTAATACAGTGGCCTTCCAATTTATATGCTTCAGGCTTTTGTTAGTTGGTACAAGTCATCCCCCTTGAATAATCAGCTCTGGGCATAGACTAGACCTAATGCTGGGACCCGCATCGCTGAGGTCTGAACTCCAGCTGCGATGAATTCACCCTAGAAATGCTACCCTGCAAGATCTCCTGGCAGCTGGCCTTCTCCTGGGACACAGTGACCTTGCAGGATATTACATTTGAAATGTCCACATGTGCCTCCCAACAATGGCTCTCCTGGGAACAGCCACTGCCGGTGCATATGTGCAGGGAGTTGTAAGATGTGATTAATTGAATATTGAAGAAATGTCTCTACTGGTGGGAAAGGTAGTTTAATTATGTATACTATGGACATACTCTTTAAATATGATTAACAATAGCTAATATTTATTGATTTATTGAGCACTCTCTAAGTGCCAAACACTGTTGTAAGCATTTAAAATATTTGATTTAAATACTATATTTATTCCCATTTTAAAGACTGGGGGGAAAAAACCATGATAAGAATGATTAAGGCATTTTCCAGGTTCATATCATTAGTAAATGATAGAACAGGGATTTGAACTCAAAGTTAAGAGAATGTGCTCTGGAGTCAGACCTGCCCTGGCTGGAAATTTGGCTCCACCACTTACTAACTTTTTGATCTTGGATAAAATAACTAACCTCCCAAACCAGCTTTGTCTCTAAATGTCTTACACATAATGATTATAATAAAGTACAAATGAAATTATAACAATAAAGTACTTATTAATATAAAGTTCTCAGTGTTGCATCTTATGCACAGTGAGCTCAATAAAGTTTATCTGTTAAAATAACAGTGTTAAAAATATTTCGCCCTAACTGGTTTGGCTCAGTGGATAGAGCGTCGGCCTGCAGACTGAAGGGTCCCAGGTTCAATTCCAGTCAAGGGCATGTACCTTGGTTGTGGGCACATCCCCAGTGGGAGGTGTGCAGGAGGCAGATGATCGATGCCCTCTCCCTTTCTCTCTGTAAAAAATCAATAAAATATATTTAAAAAAATATTTCACATATGGGAGGTGATACTGCATACCCCGGTCATGCATAGGTATGCTTTGTCATGAGTATTCTTCTCACACTAGATACTAGTGTATATAGTATACCTCTGGTATTTTGTGGTATAACTTATTTATATAAGCAGCATTCCAAAAATTTGAGTCAGGTTTCATAAATATATACACATATGTAGATAAAAGAAACAGATCAAATATGACCCACAAAAGAGTGTGGAAAGCAAACAAAGGGTAGCATGCCATGTATTTCTGAATCTTTGAATTAGGCACCACATTTGGCTCTGAGCTCCTTATAAGCCCAAGTAAAGGGGAAAATGTGGTTCCTTTTAAGTTTCAGGGTGTCCATAAGATTAAAACAAACCTTTCCCACAGTTCTGAGGACTGAGAGAACCTACCCACATGGGTCCTCATCAAGGCGGTACTTTGTAACACAGCAGCATCACCAACAAGACCCCTGTGATGCTTATAATAATAAACCTCAATCGCTTTAAAATAGCAACATCACATTTCAAGAACCTGGAGTGTCAGCTGGAATGCATGGGTTCCCGGCTGGCTTTGAATGGCCGGCCTGAGCATCTGTGTCCTTGCGCACTCCTCACCGCCCCGCCACTGTAGGAACCCCTGGTGGTCCTCGGGCCTGCGGCAGCGACCTGACCTTGTACACCTTTCCTCCACAGAAGGCCAGGCCTCACTTTCCCTCGCATCAGCTTCTATTCTAGACACCCTGTTCTTTTTTCCATGTCATTGTTGGTTATAGTTTCCCACTCTCTAGCGACGTAGAGAAGAGGTCAAAGTTGTTCATCTGGAACCAGAAAGAAAGCGGGGGGGGGTTGGGTGGGGGAGTTCCACAAAACACTGAACTTATTATTCCAAACAGTAATAGTAAACAGCTGGGAGAGCTCAAGTGCCTCCGGAACTTAAAAAGCGGGCTTCAGACCATAAATCAAAAGCACTTAAGTTAGCACCAAAGCACCTTGGGCTTTCATACCTGACCGGCAAAAAATTGAAATAAAAAATAAAAAGGGTAGTGAGGAAGCATAGAAAACAGCATCCTCCCTAACGGAGCTGTAAAAATGGCTGGGGTGCACTCAGTCCTGCTCAGTGTCTGCTTACATATGCCCTCCAAGCACATCCCACATCAGCATCCACACTGCGTCTCCCCTGAATGTTCCTCCTCCGGTTGAGGACCTTTTATTTCTTCCCCATTGTCCGCTTGGTCCCTTGGCTCAGCCTGGTGTCAGGTCCACCTTTGGAGGTTACATACACACTGTCACCTGCTTTTGAAAACACTCATCCTAATCTTCACCTTATTGTGGTTGTGTGTGTGTGTGTGTGTGTGTGTGTGTGTGTGTGTGTGTGTGTGTTTTGTTTGTTTTTTCTATTTGCAAAAGCATATTCCTATTCTTATCCCTGGAAAGACCAGAAGGGCCAAGGCCAAACTACCATGGAAAGGTCACTTTCAGACTGTTTTCGGCACAGTCTCCAGTGGGAAGTCCCATGGTTCTCATGGTGGGAGCCTGTCTTTTTCCGTGACATTTCTAGTTTAAGCTTCAGGAAAATAACTGAAAGCCTGCCTTGGACATTTGAGAACAGCATGCTGTCTGATAGGTCTGATTCTGATTGCAAATCGTATGTTCTGCTCAGCACTCAGCACGTGGTTGATGATCCCCAGTCGTGGCTTCCTTCTGCCAGGCGGGGGAAAGCTCCTGACCGGTATTGTGCTTTCCCTTCGCGCAGCTGCCCCTGGCCCTCTTCGCCTTCAGCCAGCACAGTCCACTCGGGAGATTCCCACCAGCTGAGCTGTGGCTTTCACCTTGGCTGGGCATTTACAGGAACCAGAGAAAGAAAATTAACTGCCTATTAATTGAACGCATCCATCCTTGTTCCTGGAGACAGAGTAGGTGAGAGTAGCTGGGGGTGATCACCTCACCTCCTTTGCATGTCCACGAGCCCCTACAGGTTTCCCTGTACTTCGCACACAGAGGAGACCAGGTACTGAAGTGTCGGGGCCGAAGTCCTTGGTCTCAAGAGCTCAGAGATTCTCTGATTCGGCTAAACACAAGCCTGGTGCAAGAAAAGCAATATTGAAAGTGATTATTTTTCCTCTGACGAATGAACTTATATTCCCTAGGGACTAGGAAAGATTGCGGTTGTATAATTTTCCTGGCACTCATTCCGCACGTGGTAAATACTGTATTCTTTGCTTCCCCGATGGTAAAACTGCAGAGAAGGAATTTGAAATGTCTTGTTCAAGGTCGTGGAAGTCTACCTAAAGTTTACATACACAACAAAACAACCTCCACCCAACCCCCCCCCCAAAAAAAAAAATAGTTTCAGATGCCCTGCCTGGCATAAGACCACTTGGCAGGCCTGTCTTCAGATGCAGTGTGCTCTGCCAAAGCCCTGGTGGGGAGCGAGGTGTGGAAGCTGAGCTGCAACAGCGTGGACTGAAGTCCCGCATTATGAACTCCACTCTCTCAGCGTCTCCATCCGCCCTTGATTTAAAGTGGGCGGCAGTATCTCTGCCTCTGACTGGAACAGCGTTGACTGTCGCTCCGTGTACTAAGCGATTTCTGCCATGACATATATCAGCGGGACAGGGATCCCGAGGATTTATTGGGCGTGTTAATAACTGCATGTGAGTAAGGTCCCGGCTCCTCGTCTGCAGCCCGGGGGGCCCTGCTAAGCGGAGCCGGTGTATATTCTCCTTGGACAGGGAGCTCATATCTAACGCGCGGCTGTCTTCCCTGACTGCCCTCCGAAGAATTATGTTTTTAGTAAATAAATATTTAACAGAGAGCCTAGTGTCTGCATTTTCTATGAGTTTGGCTGCATTCACTATCCGGTACTGTGAAAGCAAAGTATAAGACAGATTTATTTTGTAAAAAAGTAACATTTTTTAAAAAAGATCCTTTCTTTGTTTACTTGATTTGTTTCGTACATTCGCATCCCATTTTTATGTTCAATGCATAGATATCCACATTTTCTGGTTTGTAAACGTGTTTAAAAAAAAAAAAACAACACAGAGTTCTGTCTGCTGAACTTAGGAAAACTAAGGTGACCATTTAGTAGTCTCATCTTAGGCTCCTCTGCCTCTTTCCCCAAAGCTAGTTTTCCAAATTGTTAAAAAGACACTGCAAAATTGGATTTGCCCCATCTTATCCAAAATAAAATTGACTACAACTAAATCTATTACGTATTAATTATGAATTGAGATTGTCTATCCACTTGGTCACCACAATCTATTGAAAGGACCAGATTTAAGTGCCTCTGGGTTTTTGTTATAAGCATTCTCAGGAGAAGCCAACTGTAGTTAAAATTCACAACCTGTAGATACTCTTTACATCAGATATTGCAATTGCCTGGAGATATTATTTTTATGGGCATTCATTTATTTCCAATTTCCACAACATTCTGGGAAACTTCTGTATGAATGGAAAAATGCAAAAATAAAATACATAGTGTCGGGTTATATTCAGATGTGAATAAATAGATCTCCATCAGTGACATTTATTTCCTGCCTCTTAATGTTTATAAATGGTAATATGTTCTGCTTTGTACTCTGATAGTTTCATGTGTATAATTATATTATTCCTGCATCACAGGTATGTTTATTCTTTTTGGTGGGTTATATTTGTTTATATGACCTCCTATTAATTAGGTATAGCTAAAAAAAAAAGTGAGTTTATAACAAACATAATTCAACGGTACCTTGTTGTGGCTGAAAGGGAAATGAAATTGGGGGAAAGGGAGTAGGCAGAGGACATGAATTCAAGAAAAGCAAAATAAATAGGCTTGTATTTAAAAAGAGGTAACCTCGTGTTAGTACAGCCCTGGAAGAGACTATGATCTACACATTTCCTTTTACAGATGAGAAAACTGAGGCTCAGAGGGGTTAGCCTCATGTCTCCAAGAGGCATTGCTGTCCCCATGCCAGCAGGACAGGGCCATTGTTATGCTGCTGACTCAGAGCACCTGGACTGGAGGCTCCTTTCAACAGATATTTTAGTTCTAGTTCCATGATCCTGTATTGCATTTAAAATCTAAATTCATTCCTACTTGCTACTCTTCCCATCCTTAAAAGGTACTTCAATTAAATAAGACTATCTAATATCTTGTCAGCCTTCTCCTCCTGTGGTTCCTCTCTGGATCTTCCTTATTGACCACATACATGTGAAACATATGTAGCAAACAAGATGAATGTGAGGTGACTGAAAGCTAGAGAGTACAAATACATCATGCCTAATACAGCAGGCAATCAAATGTCTTGAATTCTGAATAAATGTGCAAATTCATAAAGTCAAAGGGGCGTGAAATCTGAAAATATATTCTAACAAGAGAAAAAAAATAGTAAGCATTCTTTCTATCTTATCCAAACACAGTCTATTTAGACAAACCTAACAAATAATCTAGAGGTCTCCACTACGCAGATTAGGAAGACAATTAGAGACACAAGGAATAGAAATCTGTTCACACCGCACCAACTGCCCTCTGTCCAACACATTTGTCTTGGACTCTAAACACATTATAGAAGCATAAAAAGGAGTGAATTCATATGGACCATTAGAAAGCAGTTCGAGACAGACCACACAGAGATCACAAAGTCATCATCTGCTAGTGTTGGAATGGCTGGGTGTCTGTGATGAATGCATTTGCAAATATTGCTGTGAAGTAATTTCCTTCCATTTCTGGAGTACTCCAGATAAATTAGATTTCCCTCTAATCACATCTGCTGGTGCCTGTGTATGAGAGAAGATAGTTTGTCTGCATAAGACCTAATATGTACTTGGAAGGTAGAGGGCAAAGAGACTCAGTGGAAAGTTACCACAAATAATCATAACGGGGCAGAGCACAGCCATATAAAAGGCCACAGGATGCTTCTCAAACAGGTGATGCAAAATGGCATCCTGGACATTGCTGTGGGAAGATTATGAAAATTACAGGGCATGGGCAGTTTACCTGCCGAATATAAATAAGACCTTCCACAGATGGGGCCCCGTGAAAAGACCTGGCTGACCTAAGTAGAATATTTTTAAAATCAAATCAGATTTCCCATGCTATTAAGCCAATATATCCATACTGAAACCAGAAAAAAAGTATTAATATGGTTGAAATTCAAAGGAGGCAAGAACATACAATAGAGTCAAGACAGTCTCTTCTGCCGAAACTGGTTTGGCTCAGTGGATAGAGCGCCGGCCTGCGGACTGAAGGGTCCCAGGTTCGATTCTGGTCAAGGGCATGTACGTTGGTTGTGGGCACATCCCCAGTAGATGTGCAGGAGGCAGCTGATCGATGTTTCTCTCTCATCGATGTTTCTAACTCTATCTCTCTCCCTTCCTCTCTGTAAAAAATCAATAAAATATAGTTTTTAAAAAAGACAGTCTCTTCAATAAATTGTATTGGGAAAACTGGACAGATGCATGCAAAAAAATGAAACTAGACCACCAACTTACACCATACACAAAAATAAACTCCAAATGGATAAATGTAAGACGCGAAACTATAAAATTACTAGACAAATCCACAGGCAGCAAAGTTCCAGACATATGCCGAAGCAATATCTTCACCAATACAGCTCCTAAGGCAATGGAAACTAAAGAGAAAATAAACAAATGGGACTGCATCAAAATAAAAAGCTTCCGCACAGCAAAGAAACCATCAACAAAACAACAAGCCCACTGCATGGGAGAACATATTTACAAATGTTATCACAGATAGGGTTT
>NW_006297819.1:1044618-1051556 GCF_000327345.1 Myotis davidii | reverse complement strand
GAAGGTAGAGGAGAGGAGGGGTAAGGGGGAGAGATCAACCAAAGGACTTGGATGCATGCAATGGACACAGACACCAGGGGGGTGAGGGCATGAGTGAGAGGGTGAAGGGCAGTGGGTGGATAAGGACAAATATGTAATACTTTAGTCAATAAAGAAAAAAATATAAAACACTCAACAAAATAAAATAAAATTGTTACCAAATAAGAAAAAAAATATCAAACTGAAGTGTGATTAATAAAGTGGTTACATATCAGAATCAGAGGTTGGTTCAACAATTTAAAATAGTATCTAGACATAGGAAGCACTAGAATTTAAAAAAAAAAAGATATTAGATATAGTGACCCCTCATGTATATGCCTATTCCTTAATAGTAGTGACCTGCTAATGGCCGATGTTGTTTGTGAACTGCACAAATCCACTTGGGACATACCATTTCAGAAAACACTGACTAGCCCCACTGAAAAAGCCCCTGTGCCTCTCCACTGGCGGGCTTCCTACAGGCACTTGTGTGGAAGGCCAGGAGGACTGGGGAGTTAAGTCCCTAGGAACAGCTCCCAGCTGATGACAGATGGGAAGTGAAGGAAAGATAACCAGCTTCCTTGCTTTATGTGGGAAGACTCTGAGACTTGTTCCTCACAGTGTCTAAATGTTTCCCACTGGGGTTGAGCCCTACTTGTACATAGTACACCCTCTATCGCCTTCCCTCCATTCCTGGTCATATTTCCACTCTCCATCACCCACTTTTCTTGATATTATGTGCCAAATAAATTACAAGCATGCAAATCTTGTTTCAAGTACACTTCAAGAGGAACTCAACTTAAATCATGGTATGTTCAAAACTCTCAAGAATGGAAATTAAGCCAAAAAATGTATCTAAATCAAAGGTTATAAATCCCATATACCCCAAAAAATGTATCTAAATCAAAGGTTATAAATCCCATATACCAAAAAATAATGCATTTTTTTTTTACAATGGCAGTAGTAGGAACATTGAGGAAAGAGGCAGAAAAACTTCCCTGCATATAGAATAACTTATGAAGCAGTTAAAGTAGAAACAATCAGGCTTCAATAATCAAATAAGCCTGAAGACATTAATACAGCATCTCAGAGTACAATTCCTAATTATGCTGATGGTCTGGGTGGTAAATCATTATAAAGTGATTAGTACTTTATGCACTCTATCTAACAATGTAGGAGGTACACAAAATAGTTTGTAAAAATTTATACTGAAAATTGCTAAAAATGAATAGTTTTTTTATTTAAAAACAAGGTGATGACTGTAGTGGAGGTAGAAGAGGGCATAGAGGGGATTAAAGATGATGGGAAAAATAGAAGTTTAATAAATGCACAACTATTGAGATATATTACATTAAAATAATATATATTAACATATAATTTAAAAATTTGAATTACCTAGAAATATGGTAATGCAGAATATACCACTGTCCTGTGGCTGGATAAAAAAAATAGATTAAATAATACAAGTGTGGTATAATTTAATTGAGTTAATGGAGTTCAAAAAATATAACTCATGCTAACACTCTACCAAGAAAGTAAAGAGATCACTGAAGTGAAAATATTGAGTCATAGTTTAAGTAACTAAGAATATTCTTCTAATATTTGAATTGAACATATATCAAGCTGATTCTTCATAATTTCTTAAAATCATATCCCATGCATTTTAACATAAGTATATGTTTGTATCTTGCTTTACTAGGGGCTGAGCTATATTAATATGTTAGCAGAAGGAGCTTAAGTAGTGAGAGTGATGGGTGTCATGAAAGAACCCAGGCTGTAAAAATATCTTCCCATTGATCAAGAGTTGACACTTTGAACTTTGCCACTATCAGCCTATCCTTGGTTTAATCACTGTTGTGTTTCATCTTATGAGATGAAAATGTGCCTGTGCCTAAGGGGAGTATCACTTCAGGTCACCCACACCTTAATGTGAATGAATAATATTGAAAGCTTTGTTTAGTGACAAAAGGGACCTCCAATTACAGAAATTAAAGTTGCAACAAAATGGTGATATGGTGATGGGAAATTTCTTAAAACATTTTTAAACTGGGTTTTCTTACAAAATCAGCCTGAAATCATACTCAGCTATATAATTCTGGTTAAAAATAAGAAGTATAGATGCATAGACGCTTTTCATTGAAATAAAACACTAAATATTTATGCAAGCATAGGGCCTGAAAATAACCTAACAAAGTGAAATTTTCTCATTTTGTGAACAGAAATACTGTGATTCATGTGGGATATATGCATTGCTGTGTGTCTTCATCTCCATTTTGCTCAATTTCTATATTTTTGTCCAGTTTCCCATTTTCAATAGTCTGGATACTATTCTACACTGATCTACTTCCCACAGTTCCTCAGAGCTTGACCTACAATAGCCGACCTTATTCCTTCTGTGACTATGACCTCTACGTATAGGAAAATCTCTGGTGCCACTATACATGATTGGCCTAGGCAGACAGATGGCCTGGAATATTACCAATAACCGAGCATATCTCCCCCCAAAAATAAAGCACTGAAAGGGAATCAGTGCAGTAAAATCAAATGGTGTAAAGCACTACTAGAATCAAGATAGAAGCTAAACTTCAGGAGTCCATCCTTATCTTCAGTTTTGCAGTACTAAGTTAGATGTTCCTGAGGCAATTTACTTTTTCTGGGAGTAGGTTATTAAAATAAATCAACTCAGGCATTTTTGAAGTATTTAATCTATGACAAACCCACGTCAGGCAGGTCATGATTTCCACCTCTAAAATGTGGAGGGTGCCCTCATAAGATATTGTCAACCCAGAAGCAAGCGGCCTCTCTCCCATGCTGTGGGAGGCAACATCACCTGAGTAACAGCAGCTCCTTAAGAGTTCCCCCTGTGGCTTGCTGACGGCCATAGGAGTGATTTGAACTGCCAGTCAGTCAGTGTTTTCTGACTTGTTCTCATAAACTCTGACCTGAAAGACTGGAAAGTCTGCCAATAACTCACTAAGGAGGGGGGGGGGGAGAAAAGCAAGACCTGTCTGTGCTCCTTTTAATTAGCTTGGAAATCTGGCAACCGGAAAGCCTGACACAAAAAGACAAAATAAAGTCTTATTTAAAATACTGTGGGAGGCGGACTCCGGAACACTGGGGAGAGGGTGAACTACAGCAAGAAACTGCTCAGCATGTGGGTCCGATTTAAATTCTTGTGTGCATCTCCCATCAACCTGCACTGATTTGCATTGAGGCCAAAGGCCCAAGGGTGGGCAGGCTGACAGAGCTTCCAGGTTGTGTTCCCTGTGTGTGGTGAAGTGGATGACAGACACTCCGGTACCACACCATGAGAGCACGCTGTGATAACATTTTGATTTTTATCTGTAGTTTTTATTAATCCAAAATTTGCCCATTTGTCAAAGAAATGAATAGGTTGGATATCATAGAATGTTTCCTCTACTGATGCAAACTCTTACCCCTCTTTTCAATCTACTTATCTATCACCAGTGCGAAAACTAAAAGGCTTTATTAAAAGTTGAAAACATGGGTGGAGAATGGGGGTTTCTCCTTTTCTCTCACACCCCTAACTCAAAGAATTAGAAGGAAAAGTATTAATAGGATTTCTTTTCTAATCCTCATAGCCACCTTGAAATTACATAAGACCACCTACTGTGCAAGATGTGAATGAGAATATAAATGAGTACAGGGTACCTTTTACCTCAAAAATGGTGTTTTCAAGTATGAAGACAAAAATAGAAATACAGCTGATTCCTGAACAATGCAAGGATTAGGGTCACTGCCCCCTCACACAGCACAGAAAAATATGCATATAATGTTGACTCTCCAGAAATTTAGCTACTAACAGCCTACTGTTGATGGGAATTATAGATAGCAGAAATAATCAATTAACACATATTTTGTATGAAATATGTATTATATACTGTATTCTTACAATAAAGTAAACAGGAGTAAGAATGTTATTAAGAAAATAAAAAGGAAGAGAAATACATTTACAGGATGCATTATAAAAACCCACATATAAGTGAAACCACATCATTCAAACCTATGTTTATCAATGGTTAATTGTATTTACAAAAATAAAGTGATGGAAGATTTCAAAGTCAAGTGTGCACACATAAATACATACACACAAATGGTAAAACAGTGTGTTGGCCATTGATGGGAATGGTGGCTGGACTTGAAGACCTCATGGCACTGTGCTGGACTTTTAGGAAGTGGTAAGGATAGGTTAAGCAGTGAAGAGGTTAAATTGGTGAATAAAATCCACAGTCATGTTTGAGGTCATTCACAAAATAAGTTGGGGATTTTTGATAGATTTAGTTCCTTTAAAATTTTCTTAAGCCCTAAACCATGTGGCTTAGTGGTTGAGCATTGATGCATGAACCTAAAGGTCACAGGTGTGGTTCCTGGACAGGGCACATGCTCAGGTTGCTGGCTTGATCCCCAGAAGAGGACATACAAGGGGCAGATTGATGTTACACTCTCGCAGTGACATTTTTCTCTCCTACTCCCTTCTTCTAAAATCAATAATAAAACATTTTTTAAGAAAATTATAAAAATTCCTTAAAACCTCACCCCTCTTCCCTGGAGAGTAGACACACTGCATCGTCCTTTCCCCCAGAGTATCCACACAGAGCTGTCACTCCCTCCCACTCCACCTCCTCCACTGTGGGCAGAACTGCCCATGTGTTCCCTGGGTGACAGAGAGGATGGCTGGGTAGTTTCAGACATCAGTTGCTAATACTGATTTCAGTGCCCCCCAATTTGATTGCCTGGATGGATGGTTAATGGGATATTCTTAGCAGTTTTGTAGTCTGTTTCTTATTTTCTTCTTTTGCCTTAATATAAAGGGGATTATCTATTCTTATCATTCTGGGTCTGAGAGGTAGTCAAGTTGACAAAAAAAAAAAAAAAGGTGAAATGTTTTTATGTATTTTGAGAAGGGGAAAGGCAGAATAGCCTATATCAGGTTCATTTTTTAAGGTGCCAAAGGACAAGAAACTCCTGTTGCTTTATCTAAGGTCTTAATTTTCTGCCTGTATATGGATACTGAATGTCGCCATGCATCAGCCTTCTTGTCTATAAAATGAGGAAAATAATACAGATGTAGCCCAGAGCAAAGCTGTAAGGATTAATTAATAAAACATGATTGCTGAGCCCACTGCAAACACGAAGCATGCTATGAAGCTACTTGGTTGGAAAGTAATAAAGCGAGATGTCCGAAGACTGGGCAGTGCTGCTGCAGACCCAGAGCCTCACCACACCTCCCTCTGAGCATGGAGGTTGATGTATTAAACACTGCATTCTCACAATAAAGGCCAACTTCTTTGTGGCCTCACCATGGAAATGTTTCCCAAATAGCAGACTAGCAGTGCCCTTCCTCAGAAGCTCAATACCCTCACAGGTTTCTCTATTCTCCCACCTACATCTGCTGTTTTTGTGTGTTTTAGCTCATTTCAGTTGCTAGGTTTTGAGTCTACATCTCTCACATTGGTATTTCTCCTTCCAGTTGTCCCAGCATACAAAATATTCTTTCTATAGTAAAAAAAATTCCCCAATTACACTCCTCGCCCAGTAGAGTGACAGACTTTGATGCTGCTTCTCCCTCCCTCCCTGTGAGTGTGAGTGTGTGTGTGTGTGTGTGTGTGTGTGTACCTCAGCTTCCCCACTCCCCCCTCAAGACATGTGAAAGCAGAGAAACTACAATGATTAACTGGGTACTGAAAGAGAGGAGATAATACCTTCTCTAGGAAAAATGACTCTGAAATACTCACTAATTTGGCTCAATTAAAAAGTTCAATTTAATTAAAACAAATATTTATGATCCAGGTTTTTCTTAAATGCATGATGCTGCCGGGAGCCGGTCCATCCTTGCTGTTTCAAGGGACCTGGCATATATGGCATACTGTTCTTAATATGTTTGGTCACCTTCTTGGCACTATGTGTTTTAACCAAGGTCACCTCTCTGAGAAAGGTTGTTTCCCCAGTTAGGGATTTTCCCCTGAAGTTAGGGAGGGAATAAAACCTCTTAACTAAGTGCCAGGCGGGTAATTAATCACTTTAACTATGAACAATCACGCTTAAGCTACATAATCTTTACTCCCTGGAATGGAGATATCTCCACAGAACTCACCTGTGTGCATTCCAGACCATCTAGTCCGAACTTATGTCACACCACCCTCCATCTTTGCCTCCTTCTCCTCCTCCCCGCTATTATCCATATCAGCTGTGCCCTCTGGGTGCACACACCACATTAAAACCTGACTAGCGATCCTGGCTAGGCTGCTGATCAACTGAACGCTGTCTCCATGTCATTCCTTCTTCGCCGACTCCGTCCACACCTTTGGTGACCCCTGGACCTGCTGGGGTTGGACCCCGGCATGATGCTACCCATAGTGCACTACAGGGTAATAAGCCCAGTTTATTGGCCTTAAGAGGTAGAAAGAGATGTACATGAGTAACCATAACTAAACAGAGCTACAGTGCTTTAAAAGAGATATAAGTCAAAAAAGGAAGGAAGGAAGGAAGGAAGGAAGGAAGGAAGGAAGGAAGGAAGGAAGGAAGGAAGAAAGAAAGAAAGAAAGAAAGAAAGAAAGAAAGAAAGAAAGAGAGAAAGAGAGAAAGAAAGAAAGATTTCAGCTTGATAAAAGGAAGGAAAATGGGTGAAAATAAACAATAAAAACCTTACATCTATAGAGGGTCTGGTATATTTCCATCATCAGTATACTGAATGCTTCATATTGGTTTTGTAATTTCAACTTTCCAACTACTGTATGGATATTATTGTTTTTACAGATATTAAAACTATCAATCAAAAAAGTAACTTTTACAATTATCATTGTCAATGGTTCATCAAGAGATCAAAAGCATATCCACAATATAAAATCTATAATCCTCTTGGTAGTTTCAAACATACTACTACTACTACTAACTATGCA
>NW_006297819.1:1031819-1044454 GCF_000327345.1 Myotis davidii | reverse complement strand
ATATATATGGTCTTTGATTGGTGTGAATGTCTTTATTTTAAAATTCTGATTAAATTTATTGGGTGACAATGGTGTATCGCATTGTGTATTCACCACCCAAAGTCAATTGCCAGCATTATGTTAATCCATGTAGATAGCTGCAAAGTCACTGAATGGCTACTTAAAAACATGTTCTAAGACTAGTACGACATGAACAGGTTCGCTGTGCTCCTAGTACAAATCAGAACAAGTTGTGTAGTATGACAGTATTCATGAGTCAAGAGTGAAGGCAAGTGGCAATGCCTCAATGAAAAATCTTGACCCATCACTGAAAACTATGTAATAGAACATAACTTTTGAAAGGATATGAAATTAGAGTATATTACAGGAATCACTACAACATGTACAATTTATAAGGTAAGATTCAATGTTAAAGATGATCTGTCTTAGCTAAGATATAAGGTGGTCAAGCTGTTAATGGTTCTTTTTAAATATTGCATAATTAGCATACTTTTCCATTAAATATCAAATCAGCAGACTACTATCCATTTCAGAGCAGACAGGGCATCTGACATTCTCCTCAGCTGTGATTTTCCTGAAGGGTTTAATAGGTTGGTATTATATTTGTACAAAGTAATATTACCATTACCATAAATGTTTTCTAATTATTTCTTGGGATTAATGAAAGCATGCTGTATTATTGATGGATTAAGTATAATATTTATAAAACATTGAGAGGCTTAAGGAGAAATGAATATGTATATCTTTCTGCATGTGTAAATAATGCATATTAATTCCCAGCATCGATTTTGTACAAAATAGTTTAGTATATACTAATAACTTCCTAAATACTTTAGTAATCTGTTGTGAATATGAGGTATTAATATAGTATTTGTTTACCTGCAATATTAAGGACTTGGTAGTGTCCTTGAAGACTGCAAGAAGGAAACGGATCTGGAAAATGGACCCAAGAAATAATGAAGTGTGTTGCGATTTTCAGAAAATAAGCAAAATATACCAAATAAGCTTTCAAAGGGAAGGAACATATATTCTATCAAGAACAAAAAGAAGATAAAAATAAAATCTGTGAGCTGTCATAAATCCACATAGCAAATATAAATCATGAGTATACAGTTGTTGATTCATATATATGTATATGTACATTGTTTATCCTTATGTGGCATTTTAGCATCATTCTTTTCATTTTTTACTTGTGTGTGCAACTTTTTTTTCTGTCCCAGTTGTTTGTAAGCTCCCTGCAGACAGTGATAAAGGATCCACTTAACATACTGTAAAACAATCAGGATTTGCAGATAAAACACATGACTTGGAATTTAGACTTTGCAACTTGCTGGCTGAAAGATGTTGGGAAGTAATAATGGTGTGCATCATTAGCTCATTCTCTTGCCATTATTTTCAGTAACTATGTCAATCATTTGCCACGGATTTATTTTGATAGAAATGAAAAGCAATTCCTCCTGCAAAACTTAAAAGTACACTACATTTTAAGGCTAAGATATGAGCCATTCAAGAAACATATGTTTGATGATGAGATTTTAAAGAAATTACATCGGTGAACTGATGAAAGTCACTTAAGCAAATAGATTCATAAGAGACTCCTGAGGTGATGATACAGTTTTAAATGGCAATGCTATATTCAGTAGGTATACAAAGTTGTTTTTGCTTTGGATTAATTTATTCTACGTTAAGGGATAATGAATGGTTCATGAACTAAAAAAAAAAAAAAAAACAAAGGTAACAACAAAACAGGAAAGCTCTCATCCTGCTATATCAGTCTATGAGTAAAAGGAATCTGAATAGCATACCTTTTGAATTCTCATTTGATGAACTTAATTTCTATTTAAAATAGTCAGTTTCTAACATACTCTCCTTTTTTCCTCTGAGCAAAGTTATTGTCATTATCCTTATGGTCCCATTATCCCATTCTTAATAGATTTGTTAAGAATAAAACAATGTCAGATAAGGAGAAATAATTTATAAAATTAGATGGGGAAGTCTCAGCCTCGGTATGTAGGTTGATTTTTACCAGAAAGTAATCCAGACAGTGTGGACTCTTGAAATGTGCCAGGATGGCAGGTGGCTATGTAATGACATGCACAGATGTTGCAGTACAGGAGGTATCTCTGGGTCACCCAGAAGTCTGAGCCTTCACCCCAGGCATCCCTAAGGTGCAAGCAGCCTTTTCAAGCCTTCACTTGTCCCAGAGGATCCACAATGCCCATGACCCCAAGTTTGCAAAAAGCATCTGTTCTTACTGTATTGTACCAGTGCTAGCTTCACGAAAACTGAAATGTTGCCAGACTATGACAATAAATACTGTTTTTTAATGTTAATGATTTATAAAAGCCTGTCCAAACAAGAAATGACTGTGTAGTGTATTTTTTTTAATCATTTATGCTTTTTGCTGTCCCTGGAAACTATAGTTTAGTTTAAAGTCATATTTTTCTAAGCACTTTTAGGCTCTGTAGATATTTCCAATCTAGTTTGGTCCTCAAAAGTTATTTCTAACCAGCTTGTGTTCCACAGCCACTCAAATTGAGAATAAAGGCCCTAAGCACATAGGATTCCTGGTGAACTGGTACCCAGAGAACAAGAACAATAAAAAAAGGCACAAATCAAGTTCAGGAGGCAAAAAATAGAACACTCTGGGCTGCAGACAGTAATCAGATGATCTGTGTGTATGCTGACTTTGGAAACCTGACTCATCACCAGAACCAACCTGTAAACTCAATGACAATAGGGCAAATTTAAGAAATAAGAGGCCTCAGCATTTATAGGCCAGGTCATTTACTCTCTAAATTTAATAAAATCTCAACTGTTTAAAGTGCATGTTAGCTTAACAAATATCATTTTTAGAAAAGGAAGATGATCTTATAAATAAAATATTATAAAGATCTGTAAATAACTCTATAAATATTCTGTTATATCAAAGTAACACCTACTAGAATAAAATATCAGGATACCTGTAGAACAGTCTGAGTACAGTCCTCAAACCAACAGCATCTGCATTACCTGGGAACTTATTAGAAATGAAAATTCTTGGATTCCATCTCACACTTATTTATTCAGAAACACTAGGAGTGGAGCCCAGTATTCTGCACTTGAATGAGGAGGACTGCAGAGGAAATTATAACCCTAAATTCTATTTAGAGGCAAATTTATTAAAGGCTATTTCCACATAGAAATTATTTTAACCTACAGTTCATTGAAAAATTAAACTAACTATAATATTCTAGTCCTTGTCCATAACTGTTGATTAAAATATTATGGCTATTTTCTTTACTATAATATTTAGAAACTTTTATTGATGTTAATGTTTAGAATATCAGCTGGTTTGGAGTCAGTGGTTTCATTGTGATTACAATGGTAGCAATATATTTTAAATAGAAGGCAAGAGCTTTGATGTTTCTAAGTAGCTAAGCCACAACCAGCATATCTTGATTTTCACATATCTAACAGGATTTATATCAAATAATAAACAATAATGTCAGATTGCACTATCAGATTAACTATCCAGATATACCGAGGACCTGGTGTGAGTTGTGAAAAAAATAGGGGATAACTGTTTTTATAAGTCTTCAGTGGAGTTGAGGTGGAAAAATGCAAAGCCGCATAATATTCTCACTTCTCTTGGGGGTTTAAATTCTTCTGAGCAGCTGAAAACTAGTATAGAGACCTCCTGACACTTTCACTTTCTCTCCCATCTTTCTCTTTTAATTGCCCTTGGCCAAATGAATAACCACTGGGGCATAAAAAAATCCCCCCCCCTTCAGGAATGAATGATTTCTAAGTCATAGATAACTGTGTTCTGAATTTCACAGTGCTGGAGCAGAAAATTGTGGACGGTGAAAAGTACAGGATGAAAAGGGCTCATTCAGAGGCTGACAGCTGGTAGAGAGCAGAGATGAGACAATCAGGGACAAGCTATTCAGATTTGGGAGTGAAGAAAATGAAGAAATAGGCAAGCAATAACAAGGTAGTCAGGGCTGGTGAGGTCAGGAGCCAACAGAAATGGAAAATGGCAAGGGCAAGGATTGATTAGGGAGGGAGAAAACGACACCATTACCTTTAAATTCCATAGCAAGCTGCGTTCTCCAGACTCAAGTTTAGGTCATTTATAGGACACTGGCAAGTTAATGAACACATACTTTAATTCCTGTACTAAACTATAGGATTCACTGCACTACCTGGGATGCAGTGCTCAGCTGTTTTGCACACTTGGCATGTAAAATTCTGGTTCAAATCTTGAGTTAACATTTTGATCAGATCACCTCTTCTTTTCATTCCATCCAGGAAGCAAATACAAGATGTCAGATCGCAACTTCTGGCTCAGAGGGAAAGCCACATCGGTTTGCTTTTTACCAGGTTATGAGTTGCAAAAGTGAGGATGCTTAACGGTATGGGCTGTCCTTCCTTCCCCTGAATATCTTGGACACTATGGGAGGAATCCAGACCATCAGGGCTGACTCTGCTAAGCCCTCAGTCAAAACAGTATAGACAAATGCTAAGCCATAGATCAGATATCAAAGGGTCACTTTTCTCTGGTTACCTTAATGACTAAAATAAGGGGCATTTAGTTCTTTTAGTCACAGAGTCCACAAAATCAGGTCATTCATTCTGGAAGTGACTGATGGTCTCTGTGATTTCCTAAAATAACCTAAAAACATAAAATAAATAAGCAATGACATAATTCTTAACATATTAATCATTTTAAGTGTACATTTATAGCATATAAACTTAATCCAGTTCTAGGTCATTGAAGTTTGAAGTCAACCTCAGATTTTACAAGACCCTTACAGGTCCAAATCCAGAAAGAAACGAAAATCCAGAGATGGTGAGCCATTTGTCCGAAGGTCAGGCAAACATCTAGTGACAAAAATCAAAACCAGATCCAGGGCTCCTCATTCTCAGGCCAGTCCTCATGCCCATTTAGCCAATCTGAGTCAGGACAGCACAAAATGAAGCTATATGGCAATTATCTGATAAATTTGATGGATGTGTACAGACAAACAGGGATAATTATGGCCAGAAAATCCAATTTGGGTCCTCAATTACCTAGATTGACTGCCTACATTGACCAAATAAACTGGATAATGGCCAAAAATGCACTCTACATTGTGCTGGGTACCTGTAGCCTGAGAAGCACTGCATTGTGATTTTGTGATTAATGGGAACACCCACACCACTGAGGAAACTGGAAAGTACAAATCTGAATGGATGTATATTCCATCCATAAAACAGATTTGAAAGTTACCCCAAATTTCTTATTTATTGGTAAGTCAAGGGGAAATACTAGAGGAACTAAATGCATACACACTGTAGAATTTCTTTGAACAAAGCAATCGCGTTGCCTCTGTCCAGCGCCTTTGTCTCATCAAGCCTATTATCCCTCCAAATGAATCGACCATAATTAGGCCCAAGTTGTATGAGGAAAAGATTACAAAGGCCTCAGACCAAAAGCTTTAGTAAATCTGGGTCATTCTCTTGACTTCAATCTAAAAATTATGTAGGTCTCGGTTGTTAACTTAAGATAACCATCCCACTTGGGATGTTTGGCCATGGATGGGGAGCATTAGAGAAAGGGGGGCTTTCCAGCAATCCATCCAAAAAGTTTCCTGTAAGATTTCAGTTTTAAAGTAAAATTATCCCATTCAAATTTAGGAGGTTTGCCTGTGCAAAGTTTCAACAAGGAAACTATATTTTAAAAATGAGATGTTTTGCCCTAGCCGGTTTGGCTCAGTGGAAAGACCGTCAGCCTGCAAACTGAAAGTTCCCAGGTTTGATTCCGGTCAAGGGCACAAGACTGGGTTGTGGGCTTGATCCCAAGTGGGGGGCTTGCAGGAGGCAGCCGATCAGTGATTCTCTCTCATTAATGTTTCTATCTCTCTCTCTCCCTCTTCCTTCCTCTCTAAAATTAATAAAATATTTTAAATGAGATGTTTCTCTTTGATTTTAAAAATAAATAGGTTCAGAACTGTGTGCACCAACATTAGGAACACAAATGACTATGTATCACGACGGCAGGCTGAGAAGATAGGCTAGGGAGAGAAATCAAAATGCAAGATACGCCGAAACCCGTTTGGCTCAGTGGATGGAGCGTCGGCCTGCGGACTGAAAGGTCCCAGGTTCGATTCCGGTTAAGGGCATGTACCTGGGTTGTGGGCACATCCCCAGTGGGAGATGTGCAGGAAGCAGCTGTCGATGTTTCTCTCTCATCGATGTTTCTAACTCTCTATCTCTCTCCCTTCCTCTCTGTAAAAAATCAATAAAATATATTTAAAAAAAAATGCAAGATATGATTTGGTACAGTAGAGACCCTGTTGGATTGGGAGTTGCAAAACTAGGTTCTAATTCTCCATTTGGCATGAACCAATTCGGTTACATTAGACAATTTGCCCTGTCTCTGGACTTTAATTATCTTATCTCTAAAAAGAGAAGGTTGGCAGGATGTGTTTCCAGTTTTACCTCTCTTTGATTTTAAGCCAGGCACAAGCAAACTAAGGATGATGGGCTAAATACAGACCACCACCTGTTTGTGCAAATAAAGTTTGATTAGAACACAGCCATATGTATTCATTTACATATTGTCTATGGCTGCTTTCATGCCACAAAAGCAGAGCTGGATAATTGCAACAGAGACTGAATAGCCTACAAAGCCTAAAATATTTACTATCTAGCCCTTTACATAAAAAAGTTTGCTGACCCCTGCTCTAAGTCATTGATAGTGTTTCTGACAAAAAGAGAATACTTTAGCATCACTGCTATGTCAAAGCCTGTATTTTAATATATTCTAACAATTTCATAGGGCAGACTTTCACTCATCTTCTGCCAAAGGCCATGCTGAATAATGTGCCTTATGGGATATTTCATTGTCCCTTTAAAGCCATTCTGTCTTTTGGGTGCACTCATACTTCATCATAACATTAATACATAAGTGACAGCAATTAATAGGGGCATTGTCTGGAGGCTTTGCTGATCATTGGTAGGGTCGGTGAAGGTGACTAAATTCTGTTCAAAACTGGCCAGTTCCCAGATCAAGAAGAAGCCATCCTCATCTAAGAAAGAAATGATAACAGATGAGAGAGAGAAAAGGAAAAGTTGTTGAATGTCTATAAAAGAAAGAGAGACAGAGAGAGAGAGAGAGAGAGAGAGAGAGAGAGAGAGAGAGAGAGAGAGAGAGAGAGAGAGAGAGAGGAGAGAGAATATCTAAGATAGGAAGAGGGTAACTCATATAACTTGCATTTTTTGAAGGGAACAATATATGTTGCAACTGAAAGTCTATACCCAGATTAGTAGGAATAAAAGTACCTCAGACTTTGCAATTTCCTAAATGCCTTAAAACTCAAGTAATGCAAAAGAAGGAAACACATCCATGCTCCTTGGTATCCAATATGACTTCTCACAACACCCCACTATTAAAGCAACAGCAAGCCATAGCAGAGGCCTTCAGCATAGTCTTATCTGAATGCTCCACTTCTGTCATCTGAGGACTTGCTGGCTCTTCACCCACACAGCCATATCAGCATTGCTCCCTCAACAGTCGTTTTGCTCCTTGACATACTAAGACCCTAGAAATAACTCTTCCCTGGAAAACTCGAGATATGCAAGCTGCAAAGATATACAATAGTCATGTCTCTACTAAATTGTTAATTATAGATTTTTTTAAGGTACTAAGTAGAAGCTGCATGCAGCCTTAAAACATACTGTATTGCTGGTGCTCTTGGAACCCATATGATGAATTGGGATTTGGAGTCAATAACTCTTGATTTAGAATTTTGCTTCTGGCATTTTCTTATGGATGAAATTAGTTTTTTAAACCTTCTGAACTTCTACTGTAATCAATTTAATGGGCTCAAAATTGTTTCCCTTAAAAGAACGTTCAAATCTCTTAGATCCGTATGCAGCTGTATTAAATGATATACGTTGATATCTTTTGAGTTATCACTAGAAACCAAGTGCAAATATATTAGCTAATTTGATCCTTAAAATATCTTTGTGGAGATTAAAATCATTAATTTAATTTTACAGAGAAGAAACTAAAGGCTGAACAAATTTAGTGAGTTTTTGTAATAACTTTTGAGTCCAGGCCTTTCTGAATCCAAAGCCTATGCTCTTTCCTCAAATCCGCATTGGTTTCCACTGATGACTTCTTTTTTTTTAATATGTTTTATTGATTTTTTACAGTGAGGAAGGAAGAGGGATAGAGAGTTAGAAACATCGATGAGAGAGAAACATCGATCAGCTGCCTCCTGCAACCAAGGTACATGCCCTTGACAGGAATCGAACCCGGGACCCTTGAATCCGCAGGCCTATGCTCTATCCACTGAGCCAAACGGGTTAGGGCTCCACTGATGACTTCTGTCTGCCAAGGTCTACTCTAGCTCCTGGGCTGTAACACAAACAGGGGGGAAGGGTGTGGGACACCTCAGTCTCATCATTCAAAAATCATTTGCCCTCAAAAGATTCAAAAGATGATGCTCCAACGCCCTAAACCTAGTGTCCTCTGCCTGTCACATGCTTTATCCCAGAGACTAGGGTTGGATATCTGACTTAGCTTCCTACTTAGTTTAGAGCTTTTCCCTGCAGCTCAGTACATTCAGCTGAGTCTGCATAACCTCTTTAGTTCCTGTTATTCATCATCTCCCCCATTGCCCAAAATAAACCATAGGGAACATATTGACATCTCTTAGCCATTTGGTGGAGTCTGGCCATTACTAAGAGAATGCCCAAAAGAGGAGAGATACCATCTACATGGGTAAGCTGCTGCCAGGACCTCCCCATCCATCAGATTTCATGTTCAGATGGCAGCACCTACATGAACCAAGTTCATCCTAAGACTTAAATCCTGTATGCACATGTAGGCTTGTATGGAGAGTCAGACTGGGTGAAGAGTCACCCAACTGCCTTCATTCCTTCTCACCCTGATCATGCCTCTTGCTTCCCTAGCAGGCATCCTTTCTCATTTCTTCTAAAGGTCTGGAGTGATCTGTCAGGGCCAGATGTTCAGAACAAGAACCTATGTTTGTGGGTTCAGTAACCCCAAAGACATGGATAACTATTTATTATTGAAGGAGCTTCTGTGCATTTGGTCAGGACAGCCATCCACTCTAAACCCAGACTCCCATGGGACTGACCGCAGGCCCAGATTGCTGAACACATCTGACTGGAGAGAAAATTGAGAATCAAGGAGAGAAGAACTGCTGGGTTTGGACCTTTAGCAGATGGCGATATTTCGTAAGTGCTCAGTTATTTGCCACAGGGTCTATTTTCTCTGGCTAAACTGAAATGGGATATGAAAAATCTTTGCCTAAAAATTTTGTATGTTCCCTTTACAAAGCCTTTTCATTCTAGGACAGTGATGGCAAATCTTTTGACCTCGGCATGTCCGCATTTTGAAAAACCCTAACTTAACTAACTCTGGTGCCATGTCACATATAGAACTTTTTTGATATTTGCAACCATAGTAAAACAAAAACTTATATTTTTTATATTTATTTTATATATTTAAATGCCATTTAACAAAGAAAAATCAACCAAAAAAAATGAGTTCGCATATCACCCCTGACACGTGTGTCATAGGTTCACCATCCTGTTCTAGGATGTTCCTTTATAACTTGGCATAATTTGTTGCAGCTTGCCATAAGTGTTTCTAAAATCCCACAGGAAGGATGCAAAGAAGATGTTGTAAGTTGTGGAAGAACTGTGAAGGAAGAAGGGGAAGGGGTTTCTCTCCTTCCTTTCTTCCCACCAGCCTAACTCTATTTCCTGTGTATTTAAAGTACATACAGCAACAGTAAATAAAGGAAAAGATCACCCATTATTGACTGTCATTTATGCCAGCTTATATTATAAAAAAAAGCTATGTTTGAAATATAAATTATAAATCCCTATAGTATAAACCCTTAAACTTCCAAACATGTAGAATACATAAATCTATTTCCTAAGATATTAATAAATTGAATCTTTCTGAACTTTGAGTTTTCAAATGCATAAACTCTCTGTGAATTATACTAATTCTCTTGAGTATACGAATTATTCTATCCTTCACTGAAGGCATTTGTAAACATAATAGCCCACTTATTAGACCAGCTCTTTGAGCATAGATCGAGGCTATGTAAGTTTTAGTATTTTTTACCCCATACCTACTGCAGTATCTGATATTTAATAGGCTCTAAAGAAAAAAAAAGGATGAGTATGACAGATTTTCATGGCTCATGAGATTTGTGTTTACCTTTCACAGTACAGAGATGTCATTAGAAAGTAGCTGTCTTTCCAGGTACTACATTGTCAAGTACATCCCCAATAAACTTGTATTGTGTTAAAAGTTGAAATATGACTGTCTATTTGCAACATCAACTACAGTAATTCTAATACAATAAACACATAATTCAATTAACTAATGAATTAATTTTAGTGGGAATATTAATATCAAATATTAAAAACTTTTTTCTGATTATTTAAGGAAAGGAATGAAAAGAGAATAAAGCCAATGAGGCTTACATTTCAGGGTCCTTCACTCCCATGGTAAGATCCTGGGAAAGGCGCTAGCAACCTGTTGACAGTTTTGTAAATTTTTCAAAAGCAAAATTTTTGCATTCTTTTGCTTAGGGACAGACCTCTAAATTACAAAGGCCTTAGGGTCCATAAAAATGGACTCTGCCCCTGGTTCAAGATAAAAGAACATGGCAGTATATAATGCATAAAGTATGGAATTTGTATTTGTAATTTACAGAAAGTCAATCTCTTCCACTGAGTTGACTCTTCTTCTAATAAGAATGTCCACAGTAGCCTGCAATTTATTGTCACATTTTCTCTCATTATTTTTCTATGATGTCTTGTGCATAAAGAATTGTCTCATCAATAACTTTGACCAATTGCTTTTATAAGATGTTGATTTTTTTTTCCTTTTGCATTTGACAAAGCTTAGAAATGGGGGGCGGGATGTCTATTTTTAATTTTAATAATGAGTAAACTATGGAAGATTTAAACAATTCCATAAATTCATCTTTGGACATGATACCCAAATTAAAATGCATGCACACACACGCATTTATGGAATGTTCAGAAAAGAAAGAAAAAATAATTAACCAACCAATGACTGAAATATCTGGTCAAACAATGTTTGATTGAATTCAGCTCTCACATATTTTTATATTGTGGTGATTGAGACTATAATCATAGGGGAAAGATGACTTAAAAATGTAATAACTTATGCCTATGGATATGAGTTTGAGTTTTGTAGGTGAGTACATGCAATAGAATATTATGCCTGAATCTTCAGTTTCAAATAGTTGTGTCTACTATATTACAAGAAGTTTCCCTAGCAGATATTTGAATTTGTTTTTATCTAAATTGATTAGCCTCTTTCTTTATCTCTGCCTAGCTTCTTATATATAATTGATAAAGATAAAAAACTATTTTTCTTTATTTAATATAGGCTGTAGTAATTTGTTAAACTGTCTTGTATCCTCATTTCTGATATCAGAATAAAAGAAAAAATTATTCTCTAGGAACAAAATTAATCTGGAAATTTTAGAAAACAACATTCCATGATAGTCAGTTGAAGACAGAATAATAGAAAACAAATCAAAAACTAAAGATAAGATCAATGTTTGGGTGTTTATAAAATAAGATAGCATTCATAAAAAAAGTTAAATTCACATAATAAAAGTTGAAGATATCTATACAGCTTCTAAAGTGAAAAAGCTCCCATAAAAACTCAAAAGTATTCATAACTGTATGCAGAGTTCACAATTAAATGAATATTTTCAGTAACTGCACAGTAGTGTAATTCTATCCATATATAAGCACAAGGGCAGCAACTGTAACTTGTTTTCATCCCAAAGAAGTCAACTTAACAGCTCAATATTAACTTGGCATTAAGAAATCCACATTTACTAAGTTTTATTTCTAAGAAATCTCTAGTCAGCTATTATATAATAAACTAGAGGCCTGGTGCACAAAATTCGTGCACAGGGTGGTGCGGGGAATCCCTCAGCCTGGCCTGCACCCTCTCCAATCCGGAACCCCTCAGGGGATGTCCGACTGCCTCTCGCAGTCTGAGACTGCTGGCTTCTAATCGCTCGCCTGCCTGTCTGCCTGCCTGATCATTCCTCACCCCTCTATGTCCCTGCCTGATCACTCCCAAATGCTCTACTGACCTGATCACCCCTAACTGCCTCTGTGTCGCCCCACATCCGGGACCCAGGATTCCCTTCTCCAGCTGGTCACAGGCACCCAGGACGTGAGCTTCCCTCCCTCTAGCCATCTGCAGGCACACAGGACCTGGGCAGGTTTAGCACAGACCAGCTGCAGCCACAGGGGACCATGGGCAGGTAGCTTCACCCAGGCCATATCTGTAGGTGCCTGGGATCACAGGGTGGGTGGCTTGTCCCTCTCCCAAGCCACAGTTGCAGGAGTTCGCACCCAGGACCATGGGGTGGGCATCTTGTTCCTCTTCCAGGCTGCAGTCACAGCCACTGGTGCCCAGGACCACAGGGCCTGCAGCTTGTCCCTCTCCTGGGCCACAGGTGCAGTCGCTGGCACCTGAGACCACAGAATGGGCGGCTTGTCCCTTTCCCGGGCCACAGCCTGGCTGGTCCCCATTCTTCTCTCCCCATTGTTAAGTGCCTAAA
>NW_006297819.1:1008402-1030002 GCF_000327345.1 Myotis davidii | reverse complement strand
CCCCTCTATGTCCCTGCCTGATCACTCCCAAATGCTCTACTGACCTGATCACCCCTAACTGCCTCTGTGTCGCCCCACATCCGGGACCCAGGATTCCCTTCTCCAGCTGGTCACAGGCACCCAGGACGTGAGCTTCCCTCCCTCTAGCCATCTGCAGGCACACAGGACCTGGGCAGGTTTAGCACAGACCAGCTGCAGCCACAGGGGACCATGGGCAGGTAGCTTCACCCAGGCCATATCTGTAGGTGCCTGGGATCACAGGGTGGGTGGCTTGTCCCTCTCCCAAGCCACAGTTGCAGGAGTTCGCACCCAGGACCATGGGGTGGGCATCTTGTTCCTCTTCCAGGCTGCAGTCACAGCCACTGGTGCCCAGGACCACAGGGCCTGCAGCTTGTCCCTCCCGGGGGCCACTTGTCCCTCGCCTGGGCCACAGGTGCAGTCGCTGGCACCTGAGACCACAGAATGGGCGGCTTGTCCCTTTCCCGGGCCACAGCCTGGCTGGTCCCCATTCTTCTCTCCCCATTGTTAAGTGCCTAAACCATTATGGCGTGACAATGTGAGGGTGTGACAACCATTTGCACATTAGCTCTTTACTATATAGGATAATTTGAAACCCTACATGTGCATTTCATAAGTGAAGGTTTTTAATACTCGTACCCATAAAGAAGAATTTTTATTATGAGTCCAGTGCCATTATCCAAAAGAACAGAAAATATTTCCCCTATACCTAATATAGACTCCCCTTCTTTTAGTGTAGGCTGTTTTATTATTCAAATAGAGGCGCGATGCACAAAATCATGCATGGGTGGGGTCCTCGGGATGGTCTGCTGGAATCAGGCCCCAGCTCATGCCTCCAGTCTTGCAGCCTATGCTTGTGCCCCCAGCCTTGTAGCCCCACAATCCTGGCTGGCACCCCTCCTTGGCCAGGCACTGCCCCCTCACCTGCTCCACCATCCCACCTGTGGGGTGATTGATCGGGGCCAAGCACCCTGTCCAGCTCCCTCAGCAACTGGGAGCAGGGCAGTGGACCTGCCCCCACCACCACCACTTGTCGCCATCTGTGGGGTTATTGGCAGAGTGATCGGGCCCCTGCTTGCACCCGCCTTGGCCTGGCACCACCCACTCACCTGCTCCACTATCCCACCATGGTCCCACTCTCGTTGAGGCCCATCAAGGCCAGCAGCACCTCCACTGCTGTCTACTGCCAGTGCTGCATCGCCGACACCCACCATGTTTTTCACCATGCCCTAGTGGTCAGCACATGTCATAGCTAGCAGTGGAACTACTGGTTGTTCAATTTGCATATTAGGCTTTTATTATATAGAATAAACTTTCTTCTCAGAGTTATCTACATATTAATTCTTTAAAATATACTTTTGACATATTTAGATTCCCTCATTTCATTGACAGCTATGAGCTAAATAAATCATTTGATTGAGATCTTAAATGCAGTTTAATAATTTCTCCTAATCATTTGGGAACATAAGTCAGTGATGAACATTAACTTTAACACTGACAAGTGCTGGTAGCCTTTCACTATCCATAACCTACCCATATCCCTGTAGTCTAGAGATACATCAGTTGAAGCACCTAAATAGTGGTCAAGATTTCTTCATAGGCCCTCCTCTTTATTGTAAACATTTGTTCTGTGCTCATGAACTTGATATATAGCAGTAGATCAATGATGCACATTCATCATAAAAGAAGTTGGCATTTTATCTAGGAACTGTAAGCTTGCTAATAAGTGCAAAGAAAAGAATAGCACCCAAGGGAAGGGAAGAAAGAGAAATGGGGAGCTAGCAGTGGGTAGAACTGAATGCAGGATAATAGAGTACTATATAGGAGCAATTTATCTAGCATCTAGACCACAACCATGTTATCTTTTCATTCTCAAACACTTCTCACCTTTAGGGACCTACTACATGATCTTACAGATAGTAGGTGTTCAGTCAAAATTCTCTAGCACTAGGCCATATCAACGATCTGTATCTTTCTTGTTTGGGACATGTGGTGAGGAAAGGGAATGTGGACAAGTGGTAGACACAGGAAGGCTCTTTCTCTCTTCAGTCTTTTTTTTTTATTTTCATTCTGAAATGTAATGCTCTTTTCAATTAAAGTATAATTGATGAACAATATTTTATTAGCTTCAGCTGTAAAACAGTGATATTTCACATGTACATACTTTACAAAGTGATTATCACAAAAAGCCCACTATTCATCTATTACCATACAAAGTTATTTTGGTATGGACTTTAGTCCCTAAGCTGTACTTTATATCTCTGTGACTTATGTATGATATAGTTCTCCATACCCCCACTATCCAACCCCCTGGCAACTATCGTGGTTTTTTTTTCTCCGTATCTATGAGCCTGTTTTGTTTGCTCATTGGTTCAGTTTATTAGATTCCACATATAAGTGAAATAATACAGTATTTGTCTTTCTCTGACTTGTTTTACTTTGCATAATTCATTCTAGGTCTATCCACAGTTGTTGCAAATTACAAGATTTTATTATTTTTCATGACTGAGTAATAATCCAGTGTAGTTGGGCTTTGGGGGCTCATCTTTTTTTGGACTCTCTGTGCTTCCTGGACATGGATGTCTGTTTCCTTCACCAGGTTAGGGAAGTTTTCAGTCATTATGTCTTCAAATATGTTTTCCATCCCTTCCTTTGTCCTTCTGGGTCAATTATGATGCAAATGTTAATATGCTTGATGTTGTCCCAGAAGTCCCTTATGCTATCCTAATTCTTTTTACTTATGTTTTCTTTTCTATCTTCCAATTGGCTGAGTTCCACTATCCTATCTTTCTGATTGCTGATCCATTCTTCTGCATCATCTGATCTGCTATTGATTCCCATAGTTGTGTTTTTTTTTTCATTTCAATTGTTATATTCTTCAGTTCTGATAGATCATTCTTTATCTCTTAGTTGAAGTTCTCACTGAGTTTACCCACTTGAGTGTAGAGTTTGAGGAGCATCTTTATGACTATTACTTTGAACTCTTTATCTAATAGACAGCTTACCTCAGTTTCATTGGGTTCTTTTTCTGGAATTTTGTCATGTTTTCTGTTTGTTTGTTATTTTGGAACATTCTTTCCCCCCCTCATTTTGTCTCTTTGTTTCTATGTTTTAGGTAAGTGAGCTAAATTTCCTGCTCGTAAAAATGTGGCCTTATTTAGAAGGTGTCCTAATGGGCTCAGTGGTGGAACCCCCCTTGACACCATAGCCAGATACTTCAGAGGTGTTCCCTGTGTGGAATAGTATATCCTCCTATTGTGGTTGGGCCACAACTTCTATGGACACACTAGCAGGTGAGGCTTGTTCCTGGCCTGCTGTCTGAGGCCTGGCCACGAGTGTTGAGAGCTCACTGGTCTGCAGGACAAGCCTCCAGTGTGGCTGGGTATAAGGCCCAAGCACACTGACGCAGACACATTGCTGAGTGCTGGTACCAACTGAGGCCACCCCATGTGTGGAAAGGCAGAAGACTCTTTGGAGGGTACTAACCTGGGTGGGTCCTCAGGGAAGTGCCAGGGTGGGGTGAAAAGTGTTAGCAAGGTTAGTGGAAAGTGTCAGAATTAGCACCTGGCAGTGTGAAACCAGCCAGATTTTAAAAAAGGGGGGGTAAGATGGTGCCAATCAGCACTTCTGAATCTAAAGAAAGTTCCAACAGATTCCTGTTCCTCTAGCACAAACCCTAAAATTAGTCAATGTATCACCTTCACATATGATCTAAGTCCTGCCTATGGGCCAAGACCCAGAAAGAGCACAACCTGGGTTTCCTATAGCCCTATGGCTCTCCTAGACGTAAATCTGGCTGGTTTTCAAAGACAAATGTTATAGGGGCTCCTCTTCCTGGTGCAGGTCTCCCAGGATAGGGCTGGGAGACCTCGCTTTTCTGGATGACCTATTTTAATGCGGCTTTTTCTTTACATCTGTAGTTGTAAAAAATCTGTTCTGCTAGTCTTCAGGTCATTCTCAGAGATAGTTATCCTATATGTAATTGTAGTTTAGTGTCAATGAGAGGCGGTAAGCTTAGGATTTTCCAACTTTGCCATCTCTGACTAGAAGCCAGGAGTCTTGTTCTTGAGTGTCAATTTAAATTGTCTGTGAAATGTCCTTTCTTATGGTTAGTGCACTGCCACCACAACAAACGTGTCTCTGAGTGGGATCGTTGAGTCATTCCTCTCTTCACTCCTCTGATTGTCTTTCTTGTAGCCTCATCTCCCCTCTGTCCAGTTCTTGTTATTCAGCCTGAGCCCATTGGAGTGTCTGGAAAAATATATTTCTGCTACAGCGCCTGAAAAAAAACCAGTATTCATTTTCCAAGATGGAATCACAAGAGAAATATGAAAGCTAACTGCACATAGTATAAATAAACATGGTATGGGAACATGAGAGCAGAACACGGCGGCCTGACACAGACAAGAGAGACAATCCAGCATAACAAATAGTAAGTTGTGCTTTGCCCGTGGCATTTTCTGGCTCCATCGATAATTATACAATACAACAGCCACTGATTTCTGAGCTCTGGATCAATAATGGGTTTCACACCCCCTCCAGAGCTTGTTGTTGACCAAGGTGTTTGCTCAAACCCCCCACCCCATCCATGGCAAAAATCAATTCTTGCATAACTGTTTGTGTGCTTGGAATGTCAGCATCAGAGCACTGGAGAGATATGGAGTTTAATAGCACTGCAGAATTCACAATGACTTCATATTTTCCCCCCACAAGTCCATGCAGCTCAACCAGAAAAGTTCTCAATCCGAAAAATATAGTACAGTTGGACATTCCAAAAACACCGGCAACACAAATATGTAGCATGCTCATAGGCCCAGAGCTGGATGCCAGAAGTTTCACGTATTCTGTGATTAACACATCTCATATATTCTAACAGATGAGCTGATAGTATAGCATTCTATATGCTTAGTGCCACAAAATGGTAGTGCCATAATAATATCTAGGATGAACTCTCTGACTTAGTGGCCTACAATATTCCATAACATCCCATAGGGCATCAAAGGGTGATTAAATAACATCATAAATGTCCAAAATGTAAAGAGGCTTTATTTCTTTACACAGTGACAAATTTTCAAGCATGAATATTCTCTGAAAATCAACCCTATTTATGTGTACTCAACACAAATAAGAGAGTTAAGCTACAAGCATCATTTTAATCTAATCAAGACAGATGGCCAAACTTGATAATATAGATGCCAAAATAGATTTCATAAACTGAATTACCCAGTTTGGTTGTCTGCCTTGATTTAGTTAACTAGACAATGGACCTAACTCTTCTTCACTAGCATAGTCCTAACTGGTGATATATGAATGTAGCCACTACTGCACTCTTCTCTACAGGGTCTTACGGCAAGAAAACACCAGGGGAATTCATCATAGACATGAAGAGCCTTCCATTGTGAAGTTAAAGATAAATAAATTCCAGAGAGAAGAAACAAGCTGCCCAAGGTCAGCAGCAGCCTCAGCAGTGTCTCATGGTCAGGGGACCCATGTGCTGCCACCCACTATGTCAACCCCCGCTAAGCTGACAAATATATTTGTGGGTTCCAAAGCCACACCCAGAAATTACCCTCCCTAAATCCTTCTGTATCACTTTTTTAAAATGTTCTCTTTTGTATTTTTGTTATACAACTAAGAAAGGATGACCTGATAAATATATTCACAACCGTGTTATCCTGGCAGAATCTTCTGACCATTTCCTCATCCCTAATGACACTTTCTACCTGTTGGTTTACCCTAACTTAGTTAATAGCAACTCCACTCTTTGAGTTGCTTGGACCAAAATCTTTGGACTAATATTTGACTCAGTTCTTGCCTTTATGCCCACATCCAATCCATTATGACATACTGTCAGCTCTCCCTTCAGCACAGATCTAAAATCTGACCATTTCTCATCACTCACATGTTGGTCTAAGTTACTATCATATCTCACCTATATTACTGCAATAGCTTCCTGACTACGTTGGTAGAGGGTGTCACTGTCTCTACCTTTGCCACTCTCATCCTTCCCGCCCCTCAGGTTACTCCCATCACCACAACCCAAATTATCCTTTTAATTATAAACATGCCTTTCTTTTTCTGCTTAAAACCTTCCAATGGCTCTGCATCTCAGTAGAGGAAAAAATAAATCTTAACAATGGTCTATAAGGCCCTACACAATTCATCCATCACTCTAACTTCATCTTTTCTTCACGCACTTGCTCACTCTTCACCTACAACACTGGCTTCTTCTTATTTTTTGAATACTCCAGGCATACTCTGGCCTCAGCATTTTAGCACTAGCTTTCCCCTCTCCCTGGACCACTTTTCCTTCAGATACAGTGGGGTCTTGACTTATGAGTTTAATTAGTCCCAAGACCGAGCTTGTTAAGGAGCTTGTTAAGGAGCTCGTTAACTCAAATTACTATAAACTCAATGCAAAAAAATCGGCCAAGAGACAGCTGGTATCTCAAAACACTCGTTAGTCGGGACACTTGTAAGGCAAGGCCCCACTGTATATCATTGGCTTACTCCTGTACTTACTTCAAGAGTTTGCTTGTCACCTTCCCCTATTTGCCTTTAAAAAATGAAACTTCCTTTTCCACCTTCACCCCAGCACACCCTACCAAATATTTTTTTTTAAAATATAGTTAACTTAGAAAGCACTGTATAAGTTACTTTTACTTTCGTATATTTTCTGTCCTCCGTAATCAGGATGTGAATTCCAAGAAATGGGGAGCAGGGTGTGTGGAGAGGTTTGCTCAACCCCAGCACCTAGTAGATTAGCATACAGAAACATTTGATTATAAGTAATCAGATAAATTAAGGGATAATAAGATGAACACCAGGTTTCAAGGTTCAGAGGTGGAGGACACAATTTGGGGCAAAGGAAGATTTCTCTGTATCCTGTTCATCATCCCCAGAAGCACATTCTTCCTCTGAAAATGCAGGAAGTTGTCTTGAGCTATGCAAGTCTCCTCAGTATTCAGGCTTCTGTCTTAGATAAATGGTGGAGATGATCTGACACTGAGTAATGCTCATAGGAAGGGGAAAAAATCGAGGGATGGGCATGCTGTTGTTTTTCCTGTAATTGTGGGAAATCCATCAATTACTGTTACTATGTTGCTGCCACCCAGAAAACTTGAGTCAACAGTAGTTCTTTCTACTCTAGAGACATGAGCTGGCAAAGGCTGGGGAACCAGGACTTGGCAGAATGAGAATAAAGTCAGAGCGCCTCACCGAGGGAGGTAATATATCACACTGACTCACTGCTTTCTCTTCGTGATTTGCTCAGGGTCTGAGCCCTTTACTTCCCTCACTTCCTCACCCCTTGCCATTTGTTATCCCTGTGTCTAGAAGCGGGCAGGAAGACCGTGAAATGGATTAAAGGATATTTTACACTGGGAATTAAGATTGGATAAGGCAATTTCAAGGTTTTACCAAAGTGTCCAGAGGAATCTAAAGTTTAAAAAATTCCAATAAGCATGGAAAGTTCAAAGAATGCACAATGTGGATGCAGCATCTGAGCCACACAGCTGGGATGATTATAAAGCCAGGGAGCAGGGACCCTTTACCACAGCTGGTCAGCTGGGCAAAGAATAAATGGTGATTGTGAACTTAATGCCATGCAACCGCCTGGCCGTGAGAGTCCCTTTCTAAATACACCCTCAGTCTGCACAAAACTTGAGTGCTGGAACAACTCTGTCTTCTCTTGTTTTTAGGCACGTACTTCGGAACAACATGAACAAAAGGAGCACCAGCAGAAGGAAACTGTGTGCAGTCAGCAGAAATGTTCACATTTCAGTGCACTTGCTTCCTTAGAGAAAGAGAATATGTGCTATATCTGACCCAAGAAACTCCCTGCATACTTTAATTACAATGTTTAAAAAACCTGGCATTTAAAAGGTAATTAAAAGGGAACTGTTCTCTGGGAAGAGAGAGGTTGCTATGAACTATAGATATTTTTCCCCAGGAAAATCCAAAAATAAAGTCATTGCTAAGGAACTTGACTAATAACAAATAGCAATACTAACACAAATCAAAACACCTTCATAATCAGAGTTGATGTATGTAATTCAAATTCAAAAACAATTTTGGACCCTGGCTATTGTGGCTCAATGGTTGAGAATTGTCCTGTGTACACAAAGATTGCCAGTTAGATCCCCAGTCTGGTCACATGTTCTAGTGCCGGGCTCAATTCTTGGGGGCAGGTGGGGGGAGATGTGCAGGAGGCAGCCAATCGATGTTTCCCTCTCACATTAATGTTTCTCTCTCTCTAAAAAAAAACAATAAAAATATTTAAATTTTTTTATTAGGGTATCACTTTATCGCACTGACAAAGTAAAGACCCCATAGTCAGTTGAATGAAAGCATCAAACATAGCAACTATTTAATCAATTTGAATCACATTGATAAGGTAAAAAAAAACAATCTTAAAGCTAAATAGAAGGACCATTGTTTTATTTTAGCTGTTTCCCAAACCACTGGAAATAAACTATATTTGCAAATTTCTGGCCCTTTGGAAAAGACTCCAGTGCTCCAACAGATATGTAAAGCTACTTTCATTCCTAGAGTTACCCTGAGAGAATCCATCAAAAAGAAGGAGATCAGCTCATTGTTTTTCAGGGACTCCAGGGAGGCACTTCACTCTGGATCTTCTGGGTTAAACAATATTCATGGAGTAAAGGGCTGGAGAAGAAGAGAATCCTTCCCTTGGCACTTGGCTAAAACGTGGACAGGTTCTTCATCCCAAACAGTATAGAATCTTGGCTCTATCTTGAACAGGAAAGTAGGCTAAAGTAGATTTTCTGACTTTGAGATGAATAACAGGCTGTCTGAGACTAAAATAGTCTGTAGAATTGCATAGTTACATTCAAATTCACCTTCCTGATGACTAAGGAATGTCCCTTTTTAAAGCAGAAGTGACTCTAACAAGTAGAAGTGGTCCATACTCACCTGATCTACATCCAGCATCACATTACATACTTTGATATTGAAAGCTTGTGTCACACCAGGTTGAGGAATCCCATCTTCCTATCCCATTTTCCTCAGTGCACTTATAATTGTAACTGATTAGTTTGTGAGTATAGTTCTGTTTGTTCACTGCTTTCTCCACTTAGAAAAATGACTGACAAAAAATAGTGATTATAAAAATAACTAGAGACTTGGTGCACGAAACTGGCTCTCTGACATCCCCTGAAGGGTCTCAGATTGCGAGAGGGTGCAGGCCAAGCCAAGGGACCCCACTGGTGGACGATGGCGGCCAGGGAGGGATGCGGGAGGTTGGCCAGCCAGGGAGGGACCACCAGAAGGCTACAGGGTGTGTCTGGCCCATCTCAGTCCCAATCAGCCTGACCCCAGCAGCAAGCTAACCTACCAGTCGGAGCGTCTGCCCCCCGGTGGTCAATGAACATCATAGTGAGCGGTTGAGCAACCTTAGCATATCATTAACATATTATGCTTTAATTGGTTGAATGGCTGCCTGGACAATCAGACACTTAGCATATTAGGCTTTATTATACAGATGGATGTTCATCCACATTAACAACAGAGTTATCACTTTAGAACCTTTAACAAAATAAACAGTTGCTGAATCCAGTTCTAAGACTGGATCATTGTCACCTAAGTCCTTAAGTATGGATATAAATCCCCTTCCTTTCTCTGTGTTACTCTGCTCTGGTTACCCAGAACACATCTAGATTTATGGGTATAATTATAATGGTGTGTACTGAGAATTATAATCCTTCTGTACTGGGAATGCTAACAGTAAGTTTCTGATGTTCAAATGCAATAGAGTCCAGCATTTTCTACTAAAATCTTTAGGTAAATTTCATTTCACCACCAACAGGGGGAGGTATGTCTTGGCAAAACAAAATTTAAAGGCCCACAAATCACACATGCACAAAATTCAACCAAATGATGCAACATTATTTGAAATGCTTGAGAGGAATCATTTCAGCAGGGACCATTTGCTCAAAAAGTAATAGTGCTTTACAGCAATTTAATTGAGGAACACTTGAATTTTCCTCCCTCCTAAAGCAGCATAGGCTATAAAAATTAAATCCTAGCTCCACCACTCACTACTGGTTGGGTCATCCTGGGCAAGTCATACACCTAATCTAAACCAAATTTCTTCATCTGAAAGGACACAGAATAATCATGCCTATTTTGTTGTGTCGTGTAAGGAATAATAATATAAAAAAGTATCTGCTGCATAAAAGGTATTCAATAAAGATCTGCAGTTACATTTATTCTTATTCCTTACTGCAAAAGCTTGACCTGAGAGTGTGTGTGAGAGCATGCAGTTGCTCAATATATCAGTTTGTATTTGTAATTTAAATTGTCTTCATTTAGGGGAGCTCAGTTTTAAAAGTGAAGGTTTGGCTCTGTGTTCTATATAAGACTGAGATCAACACTGACAAGCATCCCAGAAAAAGAATGCTAATGTTGATGACCCAGGTGCCTCCATGAGGAGTCAGGATGTTCATTGTTTGGAAGGTGCCAGAATCACACATCAATAGTGAAGAGATGATTAACAGCCTCTTCCCTAGAGCCTATTTTTTAGGGATAGGGGAAGCCCTGACAAGTTATGTATATTATGCATTTTAACACTGTTAAAAAATGACTAGATTTAACATAAAATAATTCATAATAACAGTATATTTATTTCTCACACTAAGGTTTGACCTAGAGTTAATGTTTTTCTTAATTTCTTTTTGTTTATATAAATATTAGCTTAAAATTAGACAAATGTGGTTACCTTTTACAGACTCTGTTAGAAGATCAAAAAAAGAGTTTTACATATTAAAATCAGAAACATAATACATAGAAGAGTAGAAAACCTTGATGATAACACTCTGAGGGAAATAAGTGCTATCATAGATAACAAAAATCAATTCACATTTTGTCTATTGAGATTTGTACTTATACTGATATTTGTGCACTCACATTTAATAAGTATTTATATTATACTATATTAAATGTTATAAATGAATATTAAAATATGCAGTCATATTGACATATTACAGTACATATAACATTGATCATATTATAATATAGTATACTGTTGTATAAAAACATATTAATTAAATACTTTTAAATACTTGAGAACTCACAGCCCTTCACTCATATTGTGAAAGTCTGGCTGTCTTTTTTTTTTTTTTTTTGTCCCACTATTTCTCCCTTCCGTCTCCTTATCCTATAAATGTCTGAATAATGCAGTTCACAGACATTTATAAAGAGGCATCTTCCAGCTGAGTTTATTTCTAAACATGGTGTATCATACCTTCCACAGGACAGGCTAATGATTATTTTTAGTTTTAGACACCATCTGTTACGGATTCTGCTGGGCCAAAGATCCTGTTTATGTCAACAAATTACTTAATTAAGCAAACTAGGTGGTGACAATTATGATTTTTTAAATGATGTGGATGTTCCTAAAAACTACATAATTCAATATTATGCTTTATTTGAAAAAAAAATAGAAGTGTAGAAGTGGGGAGTACATTGATTCAAAGAAAGGATGCAGATAAGAAGGTACCAGCAAGATCCCCACAGAGGTAGGAGAAGGAAGTGATCTAGTACACATGTTGAGGGATTGGCTTTAGGTCCAAGGATTTACACCCCTTACTCTGGCACAGAGGGAAGAAAGTCTTTCATGGGATAAAGAGAAATCTAATTGAATTCTCCCTTGGCATTAAGTACATTATTGCCTACCATGTGACAGACCACTGAGATAAAAGGTATCTCAATGTCTTTGCCTCTACAACGCCACTTTTACAAGTCTACATACACTTGACACTGAATTTGTCTTCAGAATACTCTGCCTCACTCTTGGGATACTGTTTCTCATTTAATTCATGGCTCCATGGTGCCCTTGCGTATTCAATAAAGACAAAACTCCAAACTAGAGTGTTTTTCACATATCCCCTTAAAATATAATTTTTATAAAATTATATCCCAAAAATATTATGTAATCTCAATTGAGAAAATTTGCTAATTCTGCAAGCTTTTCAAATAATGCCTGTTTATAAATTCAAGATCCCTCGAATTTTCTTAAATTCTAATAATACATAGAAATAAACTTAAATCACCATTATAATAGAAATCATTGAATTTACTATAATTCTAGTAATAGTGAAAGGACAAACTTAAATCCCTTATTATCAGGTATAAAACTATTCACAAAAGTCATGACTTCTATATATGACAAGATCCTCTTTGCTCAAAATAGGCTTCTAAATATTACTTTTTCAAAATAGCCAGTGTGTTAAATAATGCTAATTCACAAAAATTATTTTGTTACAAACACATTTATGGTAATACCTCTAATTAGAATAATTTTAGGGATACATTCAGCTCTGTAAAAACTGCCATTGGACCACTGTTCTAAGTAACTCATGAGAGTAACATATTATGGGCAACAACACCAGTAAGATGCAAAAACAAAGTGTTAAGGTCCTAAGTTATAAATAGCAAAACTTCTCTCACTGGAAAATTTGTTGCATCTTCTCTAAGACCAAAGTCAATAAGTTTAGTACATATGTTTTCTATCTAATTCATTGTTTCAGATCTTATAATTAGGTCTTTGAGTCATTTTGAATTACTTTATGTACATGGGGACAAGCTGTAATCTAGTTTCATTCTTTTTCATGCGGCTTTCCAATTTTCCCAGCACCATTTATTAAAGAGGTTTTCTTTTCTTCATTGTGTGTTTTTGGCTCCTTTGTCAAAAATTATTTGCCCATATACATGTGGGTTTATTTCTGGGCTCTCAATTTTGTTCCACTGGTCTGTGTGTCTGTTTTTCTGACCATACCATGCTGTTTTGATTATCACCACTTTATGGCATAATTTGAAGTCAGAAAATGTGATGCCCCCGGCTTCCTTCTTTTTCTCTGAATTGCTTTGGCTATTCGGGATCTTTTCTGGTTCCATACAAATCTGATGATTTTTCATTCTATTTATTTAAAAAACGACATTGGGATCTTAATAGGGATTGCATTAAATCTGTATATTGCTTTGGGTAATATGGCCATTTTAACTATGTTGACTCTTCTAATCCATGGAATATCTTTCCATTCCATTGTGTCTTTTTCAATCTCATTTAATAACGCTTTGTACTTTTTAATAGAGAGGTCCTTCACATTCTTTCTTAAGTTTGTTCCTAGGTGTTTTAGTCTTTTGGCTGTAATTATAATAGAGGTCAAGAATTTTTGCCCTGGCCTATGTGGTTCAGTTGGTTGAGCACTGTCCCATGCACCAAAAGTTTTGCCAGTTCGATTCCTGGCCAGAGCATATGCCTGGGTTGTGGGCTAGATTCCACTAACAGATGTGCAGGGGACAGCATTTCCTTAGTGGACCTGACAAAGTTGATTTATGATTCTACATTTATTTACTCTCATTGCAATTCAGAAGATTCATTTAAATGCTAACTGTTTAGTACTTTTCTTTAAAGAAAATGCTTGCCCTAACTGGTTTGGCTCAGTGGATGGATGAATGGAGTGTCAGCCTACGGACTCAAGGGCCCCAGGTTCGATTCCAGTCAAGGGCATGTACCTTGGTTGTGGGCACATCCCCAGTGGGGAATGTGCAGGAGGCAGCTGATCGATGTTTCTCTCTCATCGATGTTTCTAGCTCTCTATCCCTCTCCCTTCCTCTCTGTGAGAAATCAATATATTTTTTATAAAAAGAAAAGAAAATGTTTTCATTTCTTTTTCTGAAATTCCATTGGTAGTGTATAGGAATATAGTGGATTTTCGTACATTGATTTTGTGAATCCTTCAAATTTACCATATTTGTTTACTGTTTTGAATAATTTATTGGTGAAGTATTTAAGTTTTTCTATATAAAGAATCATGTCATCTACAAAAAAATGACACTTTTATTTCCAATCTGAAGGCTTTGTATTTCTTTCTCTTGCCTGATTGCTTCAAATAGGACTTCCAGCACTATGTTGAATAAGAATGGTGAGTGTAGACACCCTTGTCTTATTCCTGATCTTAGAGGAAACACTTTCAGTTTTTTACGATTGTGTATGATAGCTGAGGATTTGTCATGACCTCTATTATGTTGAGGTACTTCCTTTCTATAACCATTTTTTAAAATTTTGTTTTATTGCTTAAAATATTACAAAGAGCAGTACGTACATCTCCTTTTCTTTTCCCCCTTGACCTTCCCCTGACCTCCCCTAACCCCCAGTGTCTTGTGTCCATTTTATTGAGTGTTTTAATCATAAGTGAATTTGACCCCAAAGGCAAGGAAAATAAAGGCAAAAATAAATGGAAGGGACTAAGGGACTATATCAAAATAATAAGCCTCTATACAGCAAAATAAATCACCAACAAAATGAAAAGGCTACCAACTAAATGGGAGAAGGTATTTGCAAACAACAGTTCTGACATGGGTTAATATCCAAAATATATAAAGAACTTATACAACTCAACACCAAACAATCCAATTAAACAATGAGCAGAAGACCTGAACACTTCTCCCAAAAAGACATACAAATGCCAGCAGATAGATAGATAGATAGATAGATAGATATCTATCTATCTATCTGCTGGCATTTGTATGTCTCTCAAGCTATTAAAGAAATGCAAATCAAAATTACAATGAGATACCACCTCACACCTGTTAAATGGTTATTATCAACAAGTGTTGGAGAAGTTGCGAAGAAAAAGAATTCTCATTTACTGCTGGTGGGAATGTAAACTGGAATAGCCACAATAGAAAAAAGTATGGAGGTTGCTCAAAAAATTAATAGAGTTACCATATAATCTAACAACTCTTATTCTGGGCATCTACCTTAAAATTGGAAAACATTTATTTGCAAAGATATATGCACCCCTATGTTCATTATGTTATTATTCACGGTGGCCAAGACATGAATACAACCAAAGAGTCCTTTGATAGATGAGTGGATAAAGAAGATATGGTATGTATGTAGGGGTGTGTGTGTGTGTGTGTGTGTGTGTGTGTGTGTGTATAATGGAATACTATTCAGACATAAGAAAAGATGAAATACTGCCATTTGCAACAACATGTGTGAACCTTGAGAATATCATGCTAAGTGAAATAAGTCAACAGAACAAGTTAAGAAGCATCTGATTTCATTCCTATGCGGGATTTAAAACTGAAAGCAACAAATGAACAAATAAGAAAAACAAACAACTAATAGACACAGACAACTATATGGAATTGCTAGAGGGAAGAGGAATGTAGGGTTAATAAAGGATAAAAGGGGTCAAATATATCATCATGGAAAATGATTTGACTTTGGTGGCACACGATGTAATATACAGATCATGTATCATAGTAATCTACATTTGAAACCTATATAATATTATTAACCAATGTCACTCCAATATACTTAATTAAGAAAGAAAATTTATTAAAATGTTTATAAGTTTATGATAGAAAAGAGAAAAATGGTCTTGGGCATAATAATTGGAAAGCACTATTTCTAATAAGCTGAAAAAATGGATTACATTGCACTGTCAATCCACTGGTTGGAATTCCTAATGACATCCATGAAGCCACTAAGAAATGGATTATGCATTGGGAAGGAAGAAGAACTAAATAATCAGAATGGACTCTGCTCCATCCTCATCGCCTTCCTTATTACTCCATAAGAAAATTCTGAAATTCTAATATATAGAACGATCATATGTCTTAGTTTTTCTTAGACAGTCCTAGTTTATACCAATGTCCCAGTGCAATTATTGATAAAGTTCCCTTTCATTCTCAGAAGTGCCTCAGCCTGAACAATAAATTATATAGTCACCCTACCAGTAAGCCATCAGACAAATGACCGAACTCCCTTCAGGGTATTCTGACATTAAAAGGAATGGATCACTTTGTTATCTGTTGCTGTCATTGCTATTATTTAATACCGAGTGAACAGCATTGGGTTGTTGCAGACAGGAATCAATAAAAGCAATGCTATAAGCCTTCAGGAGGGCGAAGAAGACCTCATTATGGGAGGGGATTTCTGAAGTGAGTAGCATTTTGTGTTCACTAAGACACAGTTGATTGTCCAGGCTCCATGGCGATACCGTCGCTTTGGTTTAATATTTAACTAGTAAGTAAAACCCATATCTACAGAATCTATAAGGCAACAAAAGGCTCATGCCTCTGCCCTGACCCAAGTTATCTGCACAACATGTAGGAATTATTATTTTTCAACTGTTCAACCCACAAACTTGTATTAGAAATTTAGTACATTTTAGCCCCCTACCTGTCACTATGGAATATACAAGAACCCACAGTACGTGCATTTCAATAGTTCATATTTTAATTGATGATTCAAAACCCAACAATCACATGATAACTAAGTATAAAACCATAGGGCAGTAATTCTTACAAGTAATTTTTCGAGACAATTAGAATATTGAGAAGAGGATATTGAAGAATAAAAGCTTTAATTTAGGCCTAAAGGATGCAGAGGGCTCCAAAAGATGGAGAGGAGCATCATAAGGAAAAAAATAGTTATGGAAATAAACATGCATGCAGGGGACCCAAATTAGGTTTGTTTTGAAAAGAAATAAATATTGAATAAACACACTGGAGCCATGTTTTGAATACTTAAGAAAATTTAGGTGAGAATGTTCGGATTTGATGTAACATATGACATTACTATTAAAAACCATCCAATGTCTGTTATCTCCACTTCACCAAAGGTGTTTCCTACACAGCAATCTGAGACCAAGTCAACAAAATGAAAGGCATTACACAGGAAAAATATCCAGCCTCTTATTACTTTCAGCCCTATGGGACAGCTGCAGTAAACAAAAATATGCAGTCCAATAAACAGTGCTTTCATTTATGATTAAAATATTTCAGAAGATTTCTTTGGTCTAATTGAAAAACCAAAGAAAGCCATGTCCTGATTCTGGGCTCAAATCTCCCACTCCCTTCTCTTCCATTTCTAGACCAAATGTTTAGGTAAAAACCTTCCGGACTCAGGTGCTTAGCCCCTTTCAAATATGTGAAGGTTATCACTCTCATCAAGTCTTAACCTCCCCCACAGTTGCCTTCCTCAAAACCCACTGGTTCCACGAAGGTATTTCCAAGTAAACCTCCCTGACTCCACTCAGTAAAACCACTCCACTCTGATAGCTGTCAATGCTCCCTCCCCAAACTTTGCATTCTTAGTGTTTTCTGATGGGAGCAATTAATTGATGATAGGCATCTTTTAGTCATGTAAATCTGTATTCTCTTTCCTCTTTTAGACTCTGATCACTACCAGGGCAGGAAACTGTGTCCTATTTTCTTGCACTACTATCATTATGTATTATTATTTAGCATTTAATGAAAAACAATAGTTTTTTGTAGAAGAATATGAATCCGTTTCTCACAGCTGAAAGCAGATAATGGCCAGAAAAAATAGAAGCATTAGTACTAGCCAGAGGGATTAAAAATAATGAGAAAACTAACTACTAGTATATGTAAAATTTTGAATCAGAAGGATAGTAAGAGAAAATAGACTCTCCAAATAAATGGAGTAGGCTTGAAATCAATGACTACTCAACAATGGCTGAAATACTGAATTCATTTTTTTAGCAGTAAACCAAAGAACAGCGGACAATTAGGAAGTAATGAAGACACTGCTAAAATAGCTATTGATGAAAGGCTGGTAAGAAAATACTTGGAACAACTGAACATTTACAAATAAGGAGTCCCCTGCTAGAATGATCGAACACAGTACAATGTGATAAACTAAGGGGAATAATTGAATAGATTTTTGAAAGTAAAATGTGGGCAACAGGAAAGCAGATTGCTACATTTTTGTGACAGAATTACTGAGGTAGGCTACCAAAGAAATATTGGGTGAGTGCTGGGCCCTATGCAATATTATTAAATAGCCCAAAATTGTTTCTCAGACTCCCTACCACTTCTTTACATGGTCACCCTTTATCCACTGCCCATTGTCCTGTCCCAACACACCAACCAGTGTTTCTCAGAAGGAGCACAGCCACCTCTGTGTTATACACGCAGATGGACAAGAGCCATGCTCACACTTAGCACAGGACCCTGAGTAAGTGGCTTCCTGGTATCTGCTACAGATTAATGACAGTTCTCCAAAAGACTCCTTTTCTATAATCTGGCCTGGTGAGTTTTGTGGTATGCGGGTGTTTTGGGGTGTTGTTAGTTTCTTGGAAAGATACCTACACTCACAGCTCAGATTTACATCTATTGTTCTTTTCCCACTCTTTGTTTTTCACCAAGCTCCCTAAATGCTCCTACCATGGCATTCCCACTGTTTTTTAAAAAATTTAATTTGTAATTATGTTATGAGCCCAAGGGAGAGTAATGACAGTCACATGAGTGTCTTGGTTACACGTTTTAAATGACCAACACCAACTTTTGTCACACCCTCTTGTCACAACAGGATTTTTCTAGGAAAAAATCCAAGTTTATTCATAAATGACCAAAAGAATTTGTGAATAAGAGAGATAAACAAGATGACAAAGTGAATCATTAAAAAGAAAGCTTTGCATGAAAAAGCTGGGAAATTTCTACAATGGAAAGGTGGTTTTAAGTGGAAACATTGTTTGAAAAATAATATAACAACAACAGAACTCTTCTAGAACTGGAAAAAGCACCATAAGGCTGATTGAAGTTTTGTTGTTGTTGTTTTTTGGCTTGTCTTTTGTTGTCCTTTTGTTTGGGGTAATCTTATTTACAAAATAAAAGAGATGACTCTTCAGAGAGAAAAAAAATACATAGTTATTCTCTTCTACAAAGTAGATGATACATATCTGTTCTCTTTCAAATGACAATTTCAACCTATTAGGCAATCAACCAAGTGAAAGGTTTACTACATTACAGCACTATGGACAAGATAGGTAGAAAAGGTTCGAAAGCATGGTCCCTTACCTCCAATAATTTACAATATATTCAACAAACTTGTACTGGGACAAACCAATGCACAAATAATTCACTGTAAGATTGTATGAACTATATATGCATACTATAGGCGCATGGGAATAGCTGAGCACAGTTCCATTAATATATTAGATTTTTACTAAATAATTGTAAAAATGGATAAGGAACAAATGAATAAATGAACAGATTATGGTAACTGGGTTTGTCTTCAGAGGTGGGTAGACTCTGATGATCTAGAGCTAAAGGAGAGTATATTTGATGTGTGAGGATTAACAGAACAGAGACCATGGGCAGGAATGGAAACAGGATAGAGAATTTGTACTTTTAGTACTAAGGTAACAGAAACAAGAGCAAATGGAATAAAAAGTCAGAGGGCACAAAGAGCACATGTACATTTCTTATTTGTTTACTCTAAAAAAAATCCTGAATCCAAATCATGTTATTATAGTAATAATTAAATTATTCCAGGGTAAGAGTTGCGCAAGCTTAAGGGTATGAGTGCCCAAAATAACAACAGAAACAATATGAGTATGATTGGCTTTATTTCAGTAATATTTTATTTTATATTAAGTTTTTTGGTTTGTTGTTTTGCTCTTTGCAAAGGTATGATTGTTTATTTTTAAAGAAATATTCTAAATATATACAAATACAGCAGGTATCTTCATATGATCATGTTTACAACAGTGTTTTATTCATGCACTTTCTTGATCCCAGATTCTCTCCCTTCATTTCTTCCCTTCTTTTTCTTTTCCCTTTTAGCCTAATGAGATTTTGTCTCTTTGGGTTAATTCTTGGTTCACCTCCAGGTTTCCCTTTGAACTCCAGATTCTTAACCATCATTTACCTTCTCCGCTGAGATTTTCTGATCTTATTCTTCACTCATTTATGGCCAAAAAAATAGGTTCAATAGTTCCACTATGCAACATTCATGCAGAATGCTAGCATAGGAAATAGGCAGGTGTTCCACCTTTTTGGATACTCTGACCTGTGTGTTTCTTGATTATTTGCTTCTGCCAATGTAATGGGATCCTTAAGTGTTATCTGAACTACATGTGCTTGGTGATAGCCTAGAAGACACCCACGATTCTCTAAGGTCATTTATTGGTTTTTAAAAAAGAGACAGACACGGGAAGAGATATTTCAGGGTTGCAGGTATCTTTATTCACATTACCCATACCCACGGTTTACTGAGCATTTCCAATTACTTTACATTTCCAATCTTTCTACTCATGGATGTAGCAAGTTCCTTCAATTCACTTCTCAGTAAGTAAAGCTCTGTGGTGTTATGGAAAAGGATAGAAATTGGAGTCAGAAAACCCATGCTTAAATCTTAACCATCCACTCTTTTATGAACTTAGGAAGCCATTCAAATTACCTTACCCTCTGAGTCCACATTTATAAACTTACTAGAAAAAAAAATTCCTGCACTTCTATAACAAATTATATACAAAAAATTCTTAGAACATTCAACAATTTTACAAATATGTTTGTGCATTTGTTTCTTTTAAGGTTTGACAGTTGCAACCTAATTTGTAGTCTATCCTCATTGACCTTCTCTATTTTACAGATTTTTGTCTTTGTTTTCGTTTGAGATGCAATGACCAAATAGACTTTGAAGCCCAGAAGAGAGCTTGACACATACTAGGCACTCAATTAGCGTTGTTTGACAAATAGACTAAATATCCCACGTTGTGCTACGTATTTAATTCATTATTTATGTTTCTGTGTGTTTATTTTCAATTCCCTTCCTGATTTGTCAATATACTCAAGGGTTAACTCAAAGAACGGTCTATGAAAATGGCTGTATCTTTTATGAAGCTACCAAATAACTCAATTTATTTTTTCTATGAGCATAGCTTTTATTATTTTCCTAAGTGAATTACCTTTCATTGCCCACATTGAATATCATCTACCACTTTTCTGCCCACTCATGCAGGCTGGCAAGTTCTCCCTGCAGTTTATCTCCATCTGCTTGGCATTTCACTACCTGGAAGAGCTTAGTGTCATCTGCAAACTTGGATAATTCATCATGCGTTCCCTCTTCCAAATCATTTATGAAAATGTAAAATGAGACAAGATCCAGGGCCAGTCCCTAAGACACCAAACCGTGTTTCCTTTTCTATTCACAGGAGCTCTCATTTATCTCTAGATTATGTTTTTCTTTCCCCTTGTTAAAATAAGCTTTGTATAATCACTATATATTGATATATGTACATGTTTCTTCTGGGCACTAAAGCCATTTGAGATTTGGAGATGCAAAACCATCCAAAATGTTTCCCTTCCATAAAACTCTTAGGTGACAGCCAACTTGAACAGCAATAAAGAAGCTGAATATCCCTGACCAGTGCTTCTAGGTTGTTAGACCATTGGCCTGTACCTGGGTTGCAGGTTGGATCCCGTACCTGGTTGGGTTGCATGTGGGAGGCAACACGCAACTGATTGATGTGTCTCTCTCATATTGATGTTTCTCTTTCTTTCTGCCCTCTCTTCCTTGCACCCTCTCTAGAAGTCAATGGAAAATATTTAATAACATGCTATTCAGCTTCCAAGTATTTGAGTGTTTTGAATTGTTTTTACTGTAGTTTTACAGTAATTTATTAATTTCAATCTTCTTGAATTTTGGGAGACTTTGCTTGTGACCCAATATGTGGTCTATTTTTGAAAATGTCCCATGTGCACTCGAGAAGAATGTATAGCTTCTGCACAGCAAAAGAA
>NW_006297819.1:995678-1007975 GCF_000327345.1 Myotis davidii | reverse complement strand
CACATGATCTCACTCATTTCTGGATAAAACAGAACATTATCAACTGATGAACAAAAATAGATACAGAAGCAGGGCACATTGAACACACTGTCAAACTACAGCAGGAAGGCTGGTGAGGGTGGTGGGGGGGGGGGGAAGAGATCAGCCAAAGGACTTGTATGCATGCATATAAGCATAACCAATGGACACAAGACACTGGGGGGTAGGAGAGGCTGGGGGAAGGTCAAGGGGGAAAAAAGGAGACGTGTAATACTCTTTGTAATACTTTAAGCAACAAAACAAAATTTAAAAAAGAAACTAAAAAAAATATCTGGAGATATTTCTATTGAAATTAGGAAAATTCTATTGAAATTCTCTTGAGATTGTGGTCAAAGAGTAGAATATTAGAAGGCTTGTCACTTCAATATTTCTGAGTAAGGGAACTATGAGTGGGTGGCTGTCATAAAGTTGAAGTGAAGGATGTAGAATTGAGGAACTCAGGGTCTTGTAAGCTAGAATATTGTGAGGATCATCCAAAAATGCATTTATCCCCTCAATGGAGTTAGAAAAGAAAATAATGACTTTGATTTCAAGATCTTCAAAAGAAGGGAAGAACCGCTGGGAGGGCCATGGATGGCTGTGTGGAGGAAGGTTGAAAGTACATTGTCAGATGGCAAGAAGCTCAAAGGAAGACCTCAAACAGGAGGATGGAAATAGCCTGAGAAAAATTACCCAACTCCACCCATCAATGGTTCATGGACCCCCAGGTAAAAGGTGCAGGGAAAGTTTTTACTCAAAGGAATGCCTACATTCAAGCACGGAAATGCAATATTCAAAAAAATGCCTTTAAAAGCTTGACCAAGTAGGAGATTCAGTTGATATGAGCACAGGATTTCAGAGGGCATAAGCAGCAAAGTTTAAAGGAATTGTAGGGAGGCAGTGCACAGAGAGCTATGTAAAGGCCAAAAGAAAGGGGAGCAGCTATGGGATGAGAAGGGATTCTAACCAAGCTTTAAAGGTTAAAAAATATGCTTTGGTCTGGCAAAAAGATGTCCTCACTTGTGGTATAGGTATTTTTATTGTGACACAGAGTAAGGGCTTAGTGTCCACGTGCTCTTGTCTCAGAGAGTAAAGATAGCTGCTTCAAAGCTTACAAAGGGGCATCAAGGGCCCTATTTTTCTAGAGAGAAGCTGTCTAAATCTAACCCACACACATTAAAGACAGGCATTTGCACCATACAGGTGTTCAATTCACAGATACTTTCTGATGGGTGAGCCATACATTCCAATTCAATTCAAAGACATACAAATCACCCCCCAAATTTTGGCTATCATATGTATACTAGGTATCAGAGCACATATAAATTCATCAGGTTTATCTATTCTAGGTTTGTTCCAAGGTTGTAATAAAATCCCTTTATCTTTTGAGTACTGAAACTTGCATCTTAAGTTTTGATAGGTATTTTCAAATTGTCTTTTAAAACCTCTGAAGCTCTATCCCTATCTCCTATCTCTATCACCTCCCAGATTTCACCCAGAACAAAGTGCTGTTCAAATGAGAAATGCTATCTCCCACATTATTTTTTCATAAAGTGTTGGCACACCCTGAAAATATGTCCAGGACATTTTACCTTCTTAGAACAGAAAACATAATTCAATTTAAATGTTCTTTATATCTAGAAATCTATGTAACATGAATATTAAAGGACAAATCCCACACTCCTTTGTGTTTAGAAATAACCTATCTCCAACAAACCTTGCGTGGTAAAGGCTGATTGATCACAACCAATCAATAAACTTAATAAAAGTGAGACATAAATGTGGATTGAAGCTGATAAGGTAGTGTGTGGCATATTGTACAGACACTAGTAGTACCCTGCCCATATATATTCTCTCTTCCTCTTAACAAAACCTTGATAATGCTCAGGGTAGCTATTTGCCTTCTGAGGTTAAGGTCTCAGTTTCCAACTCTCTTGTGTGCGCATGTAACAGAGTTCTAGGCACAGAGAAGGAAGCGTTTCTGCAGAGGCTTTTGCTTGTGCTGATTGAAGGGATGAAAATCATGTGTTCTGACAACTTCCTCTCAATGTCCTTCCTCCACCACCACTGTCATCTGCTTTGAATGGGAATATGGTGCCCAAAATGCCATGTCCATTGTAAACGTGAAGACAAAAGTTGTGAAGGAAAGGCTTAAAGAATTGCAGTGACATTGGCCTCCATATTCTACGGCACAGATTTATTTTGTTATTATTTTAATTTTATTTTTTCAACTACAGTTTACATTCAACATTATTTTCAGAAGTACAGCATAGCCTGACCGGTTTGGCTCAGTGGATAGAGCATTGGCCTGCCGACTGAAGGGTCCCGGGTTCGATTCCGGTCAAGGGCATGTACCTTGGTTGTGGGCACATCCCCGGTGGGTGGGGAGTGTGCGGGAGGCAGCTGATTGATGTTTCTCTCTCATCGATGTTTCTGACTCTCTATCCCTCTCCCTTCCTCTCTGTAAAAAAATCAATAAAATATATTTAAAAATGTTTTTTTTAAAAAAATGAAGTACAGCATAGTGTTTAGGCAATCATATACTTTACAAAGCATTCCCTCTGATATTTTGAGTACACACCATGGACCATGTAGTTATTACAATACTAGAGGCCCAATACATGAAAATTTGTGTAATGGTAGGCCTTTCTTCCTCCCCCACACTTTCCCCCGGCTGCTGGCACTGGCTTCCCTCTGGCACCCGGGACCCGGACTTCCCTCCTCCAGCCACCAGCAGGCACCCAGGACCCGAGCTGGCTCCCCTCCAGCCCCAGCTTCAGCCAGAATGATGTCCAGAAGACTTTCAGTCTAATTAGCATATTACCCTTTTATTTTATAGATTATTAACTATATACCCTATGCCATAGGTTACATCCCTGTGACTTAAAAATATATAGTTCCTGTTTGTTTTAGCTACTATATTGTTTTGGTTCTTAAAGCTAAAGATATCCCTAACTACTGTGTGTGTGTGTGTGTGTGTGTGTGTGTGTGTGTGTGTTTACATTAATAATGCAGATATGGTAAAGGTATTTTTAAAATTGAATTCTAAAAAAAATTAAATTAAATTCTAATGAACTATTTTAAAAATTAATATTTGAGTGAAGAATGTGGATCATCTTTTTAGAAGACTATAGCCTTTGGTTGGAAAACAATATAATTAAAAGAAAAGAAGCTGAACTTTGGAATATGACATACCTAAATTAACATTTCTTCTATTTTCTAGCTCTTGGGGTGGGGAGCCTCAATTCTTTGTGTATAATTTAAATATAATCATAAGAGTCTTAAAGGCTTAATCTGAAGATTATATGTGATGATAACAGTAGATAATCAATACATGTGGGTTCTCTTCTTTCATTCAAAATTGACAATTTTTATGACACAACAGCTTTGGTCTACCTTCCAGGAGACAATACAATTTCATAATCTTGACTGTTTTTTATTGGTAAAGAAGAAAATGACAAGAAAATAAGCTGAATAGAACTTTTCTACCTAAACTATATATTTTAGGATGTTGTGTAGGAAAAACACTGATTCAAAGAGTCTTTAAACATTCTAAAGATACAACCCCATAAACTGAAAATGGATGCTCATGATGAAGGATCAGAGATTCTGTGTGATCCACGCCTGGAGGAGTAAACTAAGTCTACTCCACTGGACTTCCCCATGCAGGGAATGTGAGGGGGGAAAACACAGCAATGGTTACCTCCTTGCTATCTAGGAATGCCCAAGAATGACTAAGATTCTTTTAATGATAATAAAATATTTTTTTAAAGGAGGGAAAGGTAGATGATCATTCATATTACAAAAGGAAAAATTGCACAGTTATGTAAGGTTGGCAGTTCTGGTTCATTTGAAGTAAAAGTATATATTGTCTGGTTGCTTTACAAGTAAGAACCATGCTTGTGGGATTTCCTGTTTATTTATTTTGTTAGATTTAGCAAATGTAATTAGAAAGTGGTAATCAGTAATGAATCCATTAAAATATTTAACTGTGTTCTAAGAAACATCAGTCCCCAGAATGCTTTGGAAACATTTCTTGTGTTAAATAAATTTGGGTAATACTGTATGTATAATACTCGGTCCTGTTACAGATTTAAATAATACATTAATATGTTATATGCTCAAAGAAGCCTCACCTCTAAAGAAACTAACATTTAGCTTAGCCCAAATCCCAGAATTGTTCCACATGTCTTTGACCACAAAAGCTATTCTTCTATTGATGCCTATTAACCTCCAACACAAAGAGAATTGTTTGAAACACACTTCAGAAACTGCTGACCTCTTGTATAGAGTGTGGTGGCTGAATGCACGATATAAGTATAGGGACACCTGTAAGAGCAGAGTGGTGTGAAACATATTCTGCTGTCCGTTCGGTCTGTCTGCGCAGTCAGATGGATATTAAGCTGAGACAGATGGCTCACATGCAAACAGATTAAAGGGAGAGACTGATGTTGAGGTTTTATGTGTGTTTTTTTTGTTGTTGTTGTTTTATTTTGTTGGGTTTTTTGTTCTTTTGTTTTTTAATTCTCACTCAAGGATATTTTTTCATTGATTTCTAGAGAGAGTGGAAGAGAGAGGGAGATAAAGAAATCGATGTGAAAAAGACACATCGATTGGTTGCCTCCCACATGCATCCCAAACAGGGCCAGGGATTGAAACTGCAACTGAGGTGCATGCCCTTGACTGGAATCAAACCCAGGACTCTTCAATCCACAGGCCACCTCTCTATCCACTTAGCCAAACCAGCTAGGGCTGCTGTTTTTTTGTTTTTTTTGGATGTCCTAGATTTTTACACTCTGTTGTTTTTACAATGTTACCTGTGGGAAAATGTTAGTATCACATACAGTAGTTCTCCGTTATCCATGGGGGATATGTTCCAACACTCCCAAGAGATGTCTAAAATAGCAGATAGTACTAAACTCTAAATGTACCATGTTTTTTTCTGTACATATAGGATGGGAAAAAGTAGGTTTATAGTTGTATGGAAAATAATAAAATAATTAATAAAAATACATATATAAAATGTGCTTCACGTACTCACAACTGTAAACCTATTTTTGCCCACCCCTCTATATACCTATAAAATTTAATTTATAAATTATGTACAGTAAGAATTTATAGCAATAACTGGTGATACAATAGAACAATCATGACAATATCTACATATATAAAAGCCAAGCGACCAGAATGACGGAATGACTGGATGACCAGAATGACTGGTCCCTATGACACACACTGCGACAGCCAACTGGCCCGATCAGGGTCCCAATTGGTGCCCCCGAACCTTCCATGGCCCCTCCCCCTGGCCACCAGCCACCACCCACAACCCTGATCAGGGGCAGGGCCAGCCAGCCAACCACCCATGGCCTCTCCCTCTGACTGGTCCCCTACCCCGGCCAACCTCCCAGGGACCCTCCCCGCCACCGCCCCCAGCTCCCACTGGCCCCCATCGGGGCAGTCCAGCCAGACCACACAGACCTCACCTGTGCACAAATCTGTGTGCCAGGCCTCTTGTCTATATATATAAAAGCCTAAGGCAGTGGTCGGCAAACTCATTAGTCAACAGAGCCAAATATCAACAGTACAACGATTGAAATTTCTTTTGAGAGCCAAATTTTTTAAACTTAAACTATATAGGTAGGTACATTGTTATTAACTTAATTAGGGTATTCCTGAGGCTTAGGAAGAGCCACACTCAAGGGGCCAAAGAGTCGCATGTGGCTCGCGAGCCCACTGACCGTCAGGGGGCAGATGCTCAATGCAGGAGCTACTCCCTGGTGGTCAGTGTGCTCCCACAGCCAGAACACTGCTCGGACAGAGGCTGGGCTCACTGAGCTGAGGTAGCGTGAGCCTCTCCCACCTCTACAACAGCACTCCCAAGTGGCGACAGCGGCAGGCAACAGGCACAGTGGGGGCCTGGATGAGTAGGAGCAGTGTGGCACCCAGCCCAAGCGCGGATTCCTCCCTGGCCACCTGCCACTTTGCACACTGCTACATCCCTCGGGGAATATCAGACTGCCCCCGAGGGGTCCCAGATTGCCAGAGGGTGCAGGCCAGGCTGAGGGACCCCACAGGTTCACATGCACCGGGCCTCTAGTATTGTAATAAAGGTTCTGTGACAGTGGTCACTAGTTTCAGGGGATACCCTGCTGAAGTCTCAGGACAGGCTCAGTGCTTTCCAGCAAAACACATTGCCTTCAATCATGTTTTCTGTTTCTGTCTTACACACACACACACACATTTAATGACTTCTCCACCTTAACTAAGCATGTAGCAGGCACTGTGATTGTATTGCTTTCTGTTTGAGGTGCAACAGCAAAACTAGCGTGAATTTCTTTTTTCATCTTTTATAGTCTCACGGACAGATTTGTTCTTACCACAGATTTTAGCAACCTGAGCATATGCTTTTCTTTCTTCCCTTATTAAGTGGTTAACTTTCACCTTTTCACTTAACGGACGCATTTTAAGGCTTCTATTTGGCATATCCAAATTGCCAACATCACTACTCATGCATTTGGGAGCCATTTGCAAATAAATAAGGGTTACTTGAACATAATCCTGCGTTACTGCTATAGCAACTAACTGATGGCAAGTGTACAGAGGGACTAAGTGATAATTCAAGTCCAGAGCAGGATGGCACAAGATTCCATCTTGCTACTCAGAATGGTGTGCAATTGCAAACTTATGAATTGTTTATTTCTAGGATCTCCATTTAATATCTTCAGATCATGGCTGACCACAGGTAACTGAAACCCTAGAAAGAGAAACTGTGGATAAGGGAAGGGGGTACTACTATATATGTATAGTATACATAAGCAATTTAGGGGTACAGTGGTCAACACTATATTAGTTCCAATTTTCTTGAGAATCTTCTCTCTACAAGGGATTCTGTTGATCAAAGAATATAGAACATCTGGCTAGGGTGTGTCAGAGTCCAGTGTGGAAGAGGAAGGTGGTGAAAAGCAATTTCCAAAAACATGTCTCTCCTGAAATATAACATCCTCTCAAATTAATAAAGAACACCAGGATGGAAACTTTAGCATAATCTGAAGTGACTGGGTGTGATTTCAATTATTCATTGAAATCCATGTTTCACTGGGCATTTTGCAGAGTAAGGTATGGTAAAGGAAAATGATATAGATGATGATTTTACTCAAATGGGAATTGCTAAATAAATTCGGCTGTGAAAACCAGCTACAATACTGTTCAACATAAGATTTTTATTTTTATTAATTTATGTTATATAAGAATAATATATGGATTATCTACTATGGGCCAAAAGCAAGCTGTATAGTAAGAAGAATATGTTTTCTTTCTTTTCTTTTTTTTTTTTAAAGAAAGGATTATCATTATCTCTCAGGAGTTTGTAATGTAATTAGAAAGACAAGATATATGCCCATAAAACAGGTAACAACACAAGGGAGATATGATTAAGTGCTATGATAAGTGATGAGTGATAAAGGTAGCAGGTGCTCTAAGGGGACTGGAGAAGAAGAAATCAACTTGCACTATTTTCATGGGTATGAAACATCCTAAATTGTAAAATCAACCTGATTTAAGTGTATTTAACTTGTTGTCTTAATGTTACACGTTTAAGGCTTTAAGGAACTGGGACTCTTCTCACCAGGTAGCCAGAGAGAGAATAAAACAAATGGTTTTGTCCTCACCATCTGCCAGTGACTCCCGCTGCAAATTAGGTGACTGACTATATATATTTATATATTTGCTATCCAATTTGCATTTGCATTGGGGCTGCATATATTGAGATTCTCAGATGCAAGAAACTGTGAAAATACCTGGTCTCATTATCTAAACGTTCAGTCTGAGATTTAGCCATCCCTGAACAATCGTGGGCCGGCACTGAAAGTAAAGATGTATCTACATAAGCACAAATTGTAACAATAACACTTTGCATTTCGGAAACATCTTCTATTGAAATAGCTCATTCTCAGCACTGCTTACAAGCATTAATTTAACCTCACCAGAGAAAGATAATTTGCATGAAATAAGTTAACTGTCTAGCTTGAGACGGAGCAGTTCCTAAAGTCAATAAGAAACATAAGCTTTCACACTCCTAACCTAGTGACTTGGCACAAGCAAGAACTACTTGAATTCCTTTCAAAATGTCACTTTAAAATACTAATTGACATCCTATTATAATAAATTAAAATATGGCGTCAGTATAGATACAGAAAAAAAATCCAAAAAAATAATCCTTTCTTCTGCGACTCTATCACTGTTATTACTATCATTCTCAATATTTCCCAGGAAAGTTTGTGCTGTGTGTTTGCTTCCACTCACATGAAAATTATATGGAAGAGAATAGTGTTCAAATATGGGGAAAAAAGTGTTCAATAATAGGAAGAAAGCAAATATGAGAAAGATCTGAGACCTCCTTGGTAGATGTCTTCATAAAATTTGACCTCCAGGTTTTTAAATGAAATTAGTGACTCATCTGCATATGGTAGATTAGAATAGGAACAACAACAATGCGTCAGACAAAAATCTGGTAACATTTCACCTCACCATCGTCCTCGATGGAGGCTAAGGGAATTAAAAATTAGAATGTCCTGCCCAGCCAGTGTTGCCCAATGGTTGATCATCGACCTATGAACCAGGAGGTCAAGGTTCAATTCCTAGTCAGGGCACATGCATGGATTGTGGTTGCCGGTTTGATACCCAGTAGGAGGCATGCAGGAGGCCACTGATCTATGATTATTTTGCATCATTGATGTTTCTATCTCTCTCCCTCTTCCTTCTTATCTAAAATCAATAAAAATATATATATTTTTAATTAGAATGTCCTGAAGCAGACAGAAAAGAGTAGTTCTGTGAGAGGAACAGCAAAGAAGGAGTCTGACAATTATTCTCTCTACTTAGAAAATTTAATTATTCACATTTTTGTTGCTGTTGTTGTTGTTCATCCACACCTGAGGGTAGGTTTTCCATTGATTCTTAGGCAGAGCAGAAGGTAGGGGGAGAGACAGAGAGAAATATCAATGGGTTGCAAGTGCCCCAACCAGAGAAGAGGATTGAGCCTGCAACCGAGGTATATGCCTTTGACCAGAATCAAATCCTGGACCCTTCAGTCCACAGGCCAATGCTCCAACCACTGAGCTACACTGTCTAGGGCTAATTATTCATGTTTTTGTTCAAGTAAATAATTATTGATCATTTTCCATAACCAAGCTGCAATTCTAGGTATAGAGGCAGGAGTCCTTCAAAAGGAAAGATGTAAATAAGCCAAAAAGAAACAATGACAGAGGCATAAATACATTCATTCATTCAACATATTTGGAGCATCTAGGATAGGCGCAGCCAGAGGCTAAAGGTGCTGATGCATTGGAGGGCTTTAGGATTGAGCTGGGGTGGTTTTGGTTGTCACAATAACTAGGAAAACTCCTGGTATTTATGGGACAGTATCCAGAGATACAGGACATTCAGGACAATCTCATCAAAGAATAACTGCCCCAATCTTGCCTGAATTTTAAATATCCCATTGCACATCCATAAGGGTGAAAAGCTGGTTTATAATTATTTGAGGTTAAATTCTATTTATATATTGTATACATTGCTTAATGAATGACATACACAGTTTTTCCCTAACAGTGTTGCTCAGTGGTTAGAGTGAGCATTGGCTTGTGCACTGAAAGTTGCATGTTTGATCCCCGGCCTTGGTCGGGGCTCATGTGGGAAACAACCAATCGATGCTTCTACTCTTGCGCGCTCTCTCTCTCTTTCTCTCTCTCTCTCTCTCTCTCTCTTCTTCCCTCCCTCTACCCTTCTCTCTTTCACCCTTACTAAAAAGCAATGGAAAAAATATCTTCAGGTGAGGATTTTTAAAAAAAATAATGATATACACAGTTTTAATAAATACTGAATTCTCTGAGTACAAATATTATACTAACCCAAGAAATGTTTTATACTATGCAGTTGAGAATTTACCAATATGTGCTCACTATTTTGGAAAATAGCATCATCAATGGATGTGCTGTGACTCTTGAGTCAACAAAATAACATGCTGCATCCTTCTGCATGTGCCGTGACCATGGCCAAGTGATGTCAGGCATACCTGCACACATCTTCCAACTGTATTACATTTTCTCATGAAATCATGCTTGAGCATTTACATTTTAAAGTACATGATGTTTTATTGCAACTACTTTTCCTTTATACTATCTTCTTTCTATTACAGTAATTATATTAGCTTTTTAAAAAATGATGGATGTAGGTAGCTTATATTATATATTAGCTGTTAATTCAGATAATAAAGGTATATTACATATTAGTCCTTATAAATATTTCATATTATTTGCTATAAATATTTCATATTTGTTATAAATATTGAATATTATTATTTAAACACGAGTTGAGCCTGTGCTGTGCACTAGAGATAAGGGTGGAAGGGAATGGTCCTGACCTCACAACCTGACCTTCTGGTCAAAAATAAAAAAGTGTCAGACCAATAAGCACACAGATAAATGTAAAATCACACAAACTCCTAAGTGTTACAAGGAAAACCCCAGGAAATTAGAGGGAACAGCATAGGAGGACATAACTGAAATGGCATAGGGTGAGAGAGGGTTTCTTTAACCAAAGGGGAGAACTACCAGAGATGCAGGAGTTACCAAATGAAGAGAAGGGGGTGCACCTTACGCAGAGGCAAGAGCATGTGCAAACAGCATCATCACAGTGTGTAAGAGAGGACAGGATTTAACCAGGTTGAAGAATCAGGAAACACATGCAGGAAGAAGCTGCTTTTCCATGGACCCCTTTCTTCCCTGTATAATTCCTCCACCTCCCTAAATGCATTTTCCTTCAAAAGGGATTCAGGTCTCCACTCAGGATTTATTTATTGGACCCTAAATTTCTCTGAGGAGGAAGAAATATAAAGTGTCACTAAAGTGTATGTACCTTGCTTAAACGCCTTGAGACAGATTAAAGTATTCCAATATTTCCTCTTGGTGAATGCCATCTGAATTGACAAACAGGGATTTCTATTCTGTACTCCACATTCAGGAAGGTCTTGCCTAAATGTTGAAACAAAGGGCTTCTTGCCTACGGGTTTGAAAATAACAAAGTCAAGCAATGCTTACCCAGGGCTCCCCTTGGGTCACTCCATCAAAGAAAACACTAAGTAACTCTTTTCATAACTACCACTGTGGGGACCCTTCAGTGTGGAGCCTGAAAGCACAAGAATAATTCCGATTCTCATAATGCAGTGCAGTAGAAAAAAATACACCGGGAAGGGTTTGTCTCAAAAACTACAAATATACAGGAGGAGTCTTCAAACAAACATCACAAGGCTAACTCACCACCACAAGTGTTTACATGAAAGGAAAACATCTAGTTCTTGAAGTGAGTTATCTCACCTTTACAATACCTCACCCACTCTGGGTAGAGGCATGGGGAAAGTCAAGTCAACTGAAAACTTGTCTACGTTCATTAGACTCCATGTATAAGTGAGAGCACGTGGTTTCTGTCTTTCTCCGACTGGCTTACTTCACTTAGCACAGTACCCTCCAGGCCCATGCCCATCCATGCTGTCGCAAAAGCTGTTTTCTTCTTTCTCACGGCTGAGGAGTGTTCCATTGTGTAAACATATCACAGCTTTATTATCCGCTCACCTACCGATGGGCACTTGGGCTGTTTCCAGATCTTGGCTATCATAAATGCAGCAATGAACATAGAGTGCATATATTCTTTTGAATTAGTGTTTTGGGTTTCTTCAGCTATATTCCCAGAAGTGGGATCAATGGGTCAAAAGGCAGTTCCATTTTTAAATGTTTTAGGAAACTAAGAAACTTCATACTGTTTTCCAGAGTGGCTGCACCAGTCTGCATGAACGAAATATACTTGAGGAACCAAAACAGTACTGTTTTCCAAAGTGGCTGCACCAGTCTGCATGAATGAAATATACTTGAGGAACCAAAACAGAAACAGAGGCATGGATACATAGAACAGATTGAGAGCTGTCAGAGGGGAGGGGGTTGAAAGAGGGTGAAGGGATTAAATAAAGTACACACACACACACACACACACACCACAGTGTGGTGATAGCCAGAGGGAAAGGAGGGGTGGGAGTAGGTGGAGTTGGGCAAAGGAGGGATCCATGGGGAGGAAAGAGACTTTGCTTGCGGCAGTGGGCACACAATGCAGTGTGCGGGTGATGTTTTGTTCAGTTGTGCACTTGAAACCTTAATGGTTTTGTAAACCAATATCACCCTAATAAATTCAATTTTTTTTTAAAAAAAAAGCCTGACTATGAATCCCCTTCCT
>NW_006297819.1:959548-995436 GCF_000327345.1 Myotis davidii | reverse complement strand
TGTATGGTATAGGTCCTGCGCAATCTTTAACTAGACTGGTATTCCAGGTTCTTTGTGTGTTTTGAAATATTCAAAAATGAAACAAGTAAATGTTTCTATTTTAATAGAAACTCCATAAGATCTATATTTTTTTCAGGAAATGTGTTGCCTTGTGTTTACATTTGTCAAATGGGAAGTGTACATTCCAAAGCTCAATGTGGGATCCAGCCATATCCATAAAATTGCCCACAGATGCCTGCAGACTAGTAGAGAAAAATTAACTGCATTAAACTTTAAGAGGTTCTAAAATCTCTGATAAATTGACTCTAAAGAGAGGTGTGTGGGTCTGTGTGTGACATGCGGGGTCAGCCTCCTGCTGCTTGGAGAGCCTCTGGGGCGGAAAGCATTTTCTCTCTACGCAGAACCTAGATATTATTTGTAAGTTCTAGGCTGCAATGTCCATACACACTGTCTCTTAGCTGGAAACTCTGCATTTGGATTCCAGACATTATATTTGGGGACATGGAAATTAGAATGCAGAGTTTAGGATGGAGATGCAGGCTGATGATGAATAAAATCAAGAATGAAGAGAATCCATGCTTCATCTGGAGGAACAGAACCTCCAAACCCACACCGGCCTCCTAAATCACCAACCCGGCGGGAACTCTCTGTACTAGCTCCGGGCAGTTGTGCCTGAGTTGCCAACAATGGCAGCATATCCATAAGGCTAAATAAAATTGAAAAGCATTGCTTAAAGTTTCCCAAAATATCATGGAAATGCCTATACAACCCACTTCTGAAAACAAGTGTGCTAAAACCCATTGTTAATGTGAGCATAATTATGCTCCTCTAATTCTATAGCGCATAGAATATATCCTTCTTCCAGAACATACTGTTGCTTAGAGAAATCCACCAGCACACCATCTTTCTGGTCACACTAAACTCTGAATTTTAACACAAAGCCCATGAATTTACTTTTGATTGACATATTTTCTATAATCTTTAAGAGAGCCATTAATGATGCTTAAAGACCCCTCCTGTAGGATTAACCTTATTAGATCTGAAAGGAGGAAACATGGCTTTAAAGTAAAAACCTTGTCCAGCACCTCAGATTTGGGGAAGTCACTGAGATCAGAATCAAAAGACGGTGACATCTCCTGTCTGCTAGGATGCTGCAACAGGAATATGTAGCACCTACTTGTGTGATTGTCCCAGCATGTTTCTTCTTCTGTACTTAATGTCTTCAAAAGGAAAGGAGAGAAAATTTAATTCCTAAGTTTCTTACTAAAACTGACATATGTGCAATTGTTGCTAATGTAGTTCTAAAAAGATATTGTAAAAAATTATCCTAAACAAAAAGGGATACTTTGGTTAGTTAACAATAGAAACAGGTGAACCAAAATATCTGAAGACCTCATTTTCATATTAAAAGCAGATTCAGCAATTCCTTAATAAATATAATAGCCTTCTATTGGATATTCATTTCTAAGGATAGCATGGTTTGCTTTAGGAGAATGGATGGAGCCCTATTTATGGACCAATTTTATCCAATATTTTCAGTGATTATCCTGGGAAATCAAGAGAGAACCTTGAAGAAGTTATTAAATACATTCTGCTGTAATGATACACTATCCCTGTTCAACAGATGTTCAGAGGTCCTAGCTGCAGTCATTCAGGAATTGCTGTCTGCCAATCATTCTGCTCCAGGAGCAACCACACTGTTAAGATACACAAGAGATCATGGGCCTCAGCTCGGCCTGCACAATCATCGGAGCTGACAGTCAGCCTGGAGGCACTTGTGTCTGTAGGAAATCTAGCAAAAGAAAAACTTTGTTAGGAGTATACATTAAAAATTCCTGAGTTCAGCTTCAGTCTAGGGACAGTTATCATTATAATAGAGGCCCAGTGCACAAAATTTGTGCATGAGTAGGGTCCCTAGGCCTGGCTGGCGATCAGGGCCAATCAGGGCCTTCCTTCCCCCAGCTGCCAGTTGCTTCCTGGGGCCCTCCTTCGTTTCATGCTGCTCCCTGGTGGTCAGCACATGTTATAGCGGGGAGTCAAACATCTGGTCGGTCGAACTCCTGAGGGGAGCATTTGTATATTGGCCTTTTATTGCATAGGATTAGAAAACAAAATAAAGGACAATATGCACACTTTTAGGGATGAAACTGGGCATTATGAATCAATAATTTATAAATATGCAGTTTAGCAATAGTTTACATTTTACCCCATAATTATGCTCCTCTAATTCTATAGCGCATAGAATATATCCTTCTTCCAGAACATACTGTTGCTTAGAGAACTGAGCAATAATGTCAATGAGTTTCCAATGTAGATATTCCAAAAGCATCAAAGTTCTTATTCCTGTTTTCCTTTGAAGAAAGAGAAGAGGGAAACCTACAGGCCTTTGCTCCATGGTTTGTGTGTATGGGTGGCAGGAGGGAGCAAACATTAGCAAGAGGGAAAATATGCAGAACAAGGATGAAGCTGAGGAAAGTGGTTTTTGCAAAATTAAAAAAAAAAAAGGTAACAAAAATTAACTGCTTTAGAAACTAAGTATTGGTGGCCTGTTTATTTGCTTGTTTAGCAAAGACAGGATGTATGACATGAAAGAAAAAGGAAGTGAGGACAAACCAACATACATTCATACTCTTCTTTGCCACCTATTTTTATATCCCTTCCTCCACACAGCAACACTGAAAGGTGCTGCAGAGAAGGTGTCAGCAGGCCCTTCTTTTGAAACAAAGGATCTGAAGATTTAAGTAATTTGATGAGAGACCACACCTGGAGAACAGCTTTTCAAAAGAGATAGACTGAAATCAACTCTTACTCATGCCCCCCTCCTTCTGGTTCATAGGTCAATGCTCAACCATTAAGCAACACTGGCTGAGAGCCATGTTACCTCTTCATAGTTGGTGATAGCAACAATTCTTGTTGGCATTCATCACTGGAAGATAAAGCATGTAGTAAATTCTGGAACTACCTTTCCTGGCTTTTCCCTCCCCGCAGCCCCCATACCATTCTCTTATAGCAGTTGCCAACTCACCACCAATGAGATGCAATCCAATCTAATCCAGAAGTTGAGATAATCTACCCATGTACTCAACTAGTCACCAGGTGACTAGGATTTATGGCCAGGTCTCCAAACTATCAGCACAATGTTTTTGGGTACTTTTACAACTCAAATTAAAGAGGGTTATGACCAAGCATAGCTACATGCTGAGTCTGAATAGGAATGCGAGATAATACTGAAAGGCAGAACAGGGCAATGCCTTTGATTTTATAACGTTCACATTAGACTAATAATAAGACAGAAAATTTAAGGAATTTTGCTTAAGTTTACCTAGTGAATAAATTGGTGGCAGAGGGCTCCAAAATCCATGCTTAAACTGTTACACTACTACACTATGCTATGAGCACTAAAACATTTACTTTAATCATTACTAATTTAGTAAGTTCACTTATTCAATTTTATTTAACAGTAAATTTTAATTTAACATTGCTACTATCTGCCTATATTTTATATTCTAAGTCTATTTATTTTTTCCTTTTTTTTTGTTTTTGTTTTTTTGGCTACAGGGTATCCTATATCAGTGGTCAGCAAACTGCAGCTCAGCAAACCGCTCGCAAGCCATATACTGCTCTTTTGCCCCTTGAGTGTGGCTCTTCCACAAAATACCAACTTCAGCGCATGAGCCACAAAGTTTCAATCACACTGTACATGCACGTCCGCACATGGTATTTTGTGGAAGAGCCACACTCAAGGGGCCAAAAAGCTGCATGTGGCTCGTGAGCTGCGGTTTGCCGACCACGGTATTATATAATAAAAGCCCAGTGACCAAATGGCAGAATGACTAGAATGACTGGTCAACCGGTCGCTATGACATGCACTGACCACCAGGGGGCAGATGCTCAATGCAGGAGCTGCCCCCTGGTGGTCAGTGTGCTCCCATAGCAGGAGGAGTGGCTGCTCCTGCAGCGGGTTGATCCCCACAGGCCACATCCCCCAGAGTGCATGAATCCTGTGCACCTGGCCTCTAGTGTGTGTGTATATATATAAAATTCAAATTTAAAAAAAAAATTCTGAGTGACTTAATATTTTATGATTATAATAAATAATTTCTTCTACTTTGACTTTTTTTCCTATTTTTGTTGCTTTGGAAATCTTTCCGTTTCATGAAAGCCAATATTCTTTCCATACTGTATTTTTTTAATGTTTAAAACCCAACTTCACTTGAAGCTTATTTGCTATAAAATGGGAAACTATACTTTTTTCAAATTGTCACCTAGCAATCTTTGAAAAACATACTCAGTTTAAATGATCTTTTCTTTGCCCATTAATTTGTGTCAGTTATGTAATCTTGGGCAAATTATAGAATGTTCAACTGTAAATAAAGATTTCTGAAAGTCTTTATCTCATAGAGATTTTGTGAAGAGTAAATGAGTAAACATACATAGAGCTTAGAAGATCACCCATGACACATTAAGTACTATGTGAGTCTTAGCTATAATTATCTTTTATTATTTTCAACCATCTAATTAACTTTAGAATAATTGTGAAAAGTTTGAGAATTTATGTGTGAATTTGGTTGGAAAAGGCATAAGATGTGCACAGTAAGTTGAAAAGAACTAATATATTTACCATATTCACAGGAAAATTACATGTCTCCAGTTATGAAAACAAAGAGACTTAAGTCTTACACTGTAGTTTATAATTCTTTCATGTAAATAATGCTCATCCTCATTCAAGTCTGTTGCCATAATTAAAAGTATATTGTATTTTCCTTTATATATATTTACCTATGTTTCCTTTATATATATTTACCTATATTTACCTTTATATATATTTACCAGGTTGGCTGACTGTAAATGTTTTGTTATCTGGGAAACATATTAATTTTTAAATATTCACTTTATGTAAGTAGCCAAATATCTAAAAATGTTATTAGTTCTAAATGATGTTTTTATAGCATTTGATTCTCTTGATTTTTTCATGTGTTTAGTCTTATGTAAATAGAGATCATTTTGTCTCCTTAGTAGCTCTAAACTCATATTTTATTTTATTAGCTAAATTTTACTAGAATACATCAAACAATATTTCTCACAGCAAACATCTTCACCTTGTTTCTCATTTAATAAAAATGCTTGTAGATTTTCATCGTTAAGAATGATGTTATTCATTGATTTTCCTGAACTTGTAATAAAGTTTAAGTGTTTAACAACAATATGCTTTAAATTATATCAAATATCATTTTAAGATCTGATGAGGTAAACACAGTTTTATCTTTTAACCAACAATAAGATTTAAGAAATTTTTTTTTCTATATTAGATTATATAGTCCCAGGATAAATTATTCTAGTTGTCTTCTCTTTATATATTTATGAATGTGATTCATTACTTATTTAGAATTTTTGTATCTTGTAAAACATTTTTTGCTATTTTATAAAGTATTGGTATCATGGTTATATTACTCCACAACAGTAGTTATTTCTTTTACCCATAATTTTATTTTTCTGTGCTTTTAAAGAGTTAGTATGAGAATTAATTTCACCTGAGCATTTCTGTATAAGCTGCCTTCAAAACCACACATAGCAAGAACATTTTAAGATAATTCTTCTGCATTTTAATTTTCTCAGTATTTCTCTGTGTTAAAGTGAATTTTGATCATTACAATGCCCTAAGAAACATCTAATTTATTATGATTTCAAGTGTATCTAGATGGATTTTACAAAACAAATATTATTGATCTCCCTCTTCTCAGTAGTTAGAGCCCCTCAATCATTCAAATGCTGCATATTTTTTCTATTTTTATTAAAATTCCAGACATTTGTTTGTTAGTTGATTTTATCCAAATATTTTTCATAACTGTTTTTCTGTTTTCAGTTAATTAATTTCTGCTATAATTTTCTTATCTCTTCTGCTTTGGACTTAGTATTCAAATGTATAAAATATTTTCATGAAAGAATATGATTTAATGCATCTTTACAAAAGTAACATTACCCAGTTATTTCATTTTAATTGAATTTGGTCTTAAATGAATAAAATCATTTTAATTTAAAATATGTTAAGGCTTTAATATTGCCATTGAATATGAATTGCAATTTCTAGTTAATTCAATATTTGAAAAAAAATGAGTCCTAGAACATTCAAAAACTTTTCACAAATAGGTTTCAAATGACAATAGGCAATACCGGAGACTCTGGTGAGATAACTCAATTATATTCCCCAAAATATCATCTTATTACACATTTTCAGTTGCCATCTTTTTAAGTATTTTAAAGATCATGTAAACTTTAGTTCTGACTTAGGAATCTGTGCAATAAATATCAAAATAACACGTCCTTTGAAAATTAAACCTCTATAATTTTATTAACCAATGTCACCCCAATACATTTAATTAAAAATCTTTTAAAACAATTGAATTAAGAAATAAATGACGTAAACAAAAAAGTAAAAATTATAAATGAATAATACATCAGACAATGTAGACTATATACTTCTAAATTCCCAGAGGTATGGGGCCTTTGTACTCATTTCTTCAATCCCTTCATATTTTGGATGAAAAGTTATAGCATAAAAATTGAAGATTTAACTATTCATTCATTCACTCACCCAGATATATTCAGTGTGGCCAAGGTGTTAGTCGCCATGTTGGAAATGGGGCAGGGAAGATGTGGAAACTAAGATCAATCGCACACAACCGCCGAATTCCAGGAGAGCACAATGTGGGGACTCCAGCGGAAACACAGGCAAAGTCCAGTAGGAACACTCACCATCCTGTTTGATTTTCTTCAGCATGCTTATTTCTATCTGAAATTATGTTACTCATTTGCTTACTTGTTCATTCTCATCTATCTTCCTACCTTTTACAGTGAGCTGCACAAAGAAAACAGGAGCCTCTTTCACTACAAACTATCCAATGTGTAGAACTTTCCTGGCATAGAGCAACAGCTCAGTGAATGCTTACCAAAGAATTGCACAAAGCATTGGTGGGCCTTGGCGGCTACGTGGAGGCCAGTTGTACTATTGAGGTAAGTCTTGAAGACTAAATAAATTTGCCACCAAAACAGGGGGAACATAAGGACTTCAAGACTGAAATTATGGAGCAGGAGATGTCATTGAAATAGAAGATCCTCATACCATTATATTTAAGGGGTGTGAAAAAGTGCCCAGGAAAGAGGCTGGAAGAGGACCAAGTACCCGATGGCATTGACTTCATCCTCCAATCTACTCAGCAATTTTTCAAAAGAAGGTGAAAGAGATGGGTGTGAGTTTTAGAAAAATCACTTTGGTAGCTGTTTCGGGAGTGAACTGCGGAGAGATCATGAGGCCAACTAACATTACCCGTGGGGCTGCAGCTGAAATATCCTTTCCAACTGTACATTGTCTTATTTTACCGGAGTCCACTTTTCAGTTTAGACTGAAAAAGAGAGACAGCCACTCATTTGGTCAACTAAGGGCCCAGTTTTGTAGGATTCCTGGAGGTTTATCTATCAGATTGTTTAGAAAGGTAAGAGGAAACTACTCACTGTAACTAATAGGTGTCAGTGATCAGATACCAGATGTTCAGTGTCTTTGAAGATAAAAGGCTTGTTAACAGTTAAGTATGGAGATTACAGATAATAGGCTAATCAGTCCTGTTGTCTCTGCATGGCACTTTTCCTTGAGTTAAAAAAAATAATAATACTTTGTTAAAATAACTCTACTTATCTTTTAAAAAGACAACATATATAAATTGGCTTTTAGCAATTGAAATAATTTTTATGTCTAGAATTTGCTAGTTTGGCAGGAGCTTTGGGTGGGAAGACCAAGCAAGAGTTATCCTCCTAATATACAAAAAAAAAAGTGTATATCCTATTGCATTGGAGATGGTGTCTTTGTAATCCTCTGCTTTAATTAGTTTTTAATTTACACCCATCCTCATGTAAAAGGATTTACAAAGTTTTATGTGTCAATTAGTTTGGGTAACTAAAAAATAATCAATAGTCATTCAGTTTTCTATTGCAGTTATAAATTTCTACTGAGAACATATCAACATCCATATAGAACAGAAAAATCTGATACAATATGAATCTCTATAAATCCTATTTGGATTTCTTCCAAAATTTCTTTTCTCATATATCCAGTTAAAATTAGCCCAAATGGAGTAGCTGAGCTCCATTCAAGTTAGCTTAGGGGTGATTTTTTTATAATGGGATTGTAAGTTTTGTTGAAAAATTATTTAATATACTAGTGTTTTGAGAAAAAGAACATTAGATTTCTATCTTACACACACCAGTGGCTTATATGAATGAATCACTTTTAGTAAGAAAAGGATATTTGAAATATGGACAGAGACAAAAGCAATACCAAAATTTTCCCTAATAGAGATCATCAATTTCTTCAATATCCTGATTTTTCTAACTTACTGAATTAGTGCTTCAAATACATAAGTCAATTTAGGTACTACACTGCTTAATACTTATTTGCTAATGTATTTACAGCCTTCACAAATAAACCATGATCTCCATAAGGACAGAGGTTGGGTCCACTGTTTGGTCTAACACTTAGTGAAATGCCTTAGACATAACTGGCACTCAGTAAATGTTTGTTGACAAAAGTTTCAGGCACAGAAAATGAAATACTACAACATTTTAGCACTGAAAGGAACAAATAGAATCATCTGGTCTAACTCCACTATTTTACAAAGAATGGAATTCCTACTTAGAAAAGCCAGGTACCTTTTTGATGAACACAAAGCTCTCCAGGTCTCCTAAGTCCTATTCCAGTGTTTATAGTTTATAAAATATGAGATTTATGAGTATTTTTATCCCTGACACCTAGAAATGAGTTTCAAGGTTTAAGGTGATACCTAGAATGAGTTTCAAGATATGATACATACTGATTCAGTTTAATGTTCAGGTATCAGGGACCAGGGTTCCAAATTACAGAAGTATAGAGTCAACTACCAACTCAGTGGCACATGTCCAACTTTGGATAGTCACCACTATACTTCTCTATGAGAACATCAGAGCCACTAAGTCACTTGCACAATCATGCAGGTAACAGAATGAGAGCTATTTTGCCTAAACTTCTTATATGAGTATAACTTGAAAATAAAGTTTTCTAATGAGAACATCAAAGAAGATATATGGAAAACAGACCCTTCTGAGAGACTGCTATTTACCAGAGTGTATTTCTTCCTCTTCCTGAAACACAGATTTCCCAGTATTCATTGCACTGAGAAGTAACCATGTGACTTATTTCTACTTGATAGAATATAATCAGAAGTGACATGTAACATTTCCAAGATTCACCACAAAGTAGCCCTTTGCTTTTTCATTCTTATTTTGTACTAGAGGCCCGATGCACAAAATTCATGCAAGGGGCTTGGCCCTCGCAGCCCCAGGTTTGTCTGGAAGGTTGTCCGGAAGGTCATTCAGCTGTCCAGTCTAATTAGCATATTATGCTTTTATTATTATAGATTATTATAGATGGACAGATTCAACCTCTATTAAAAACTTCTGAGTCATGTATTAAGACTGTCAGAAATATCAGCAGCCTGGGTCCTGAATGACTGTGAGGATCAGGAGTTGCCTGTTGACCTGAAACTCCCTTGGCCTGTGAGACACATACTCCTATTGTATTCAACCTGAGGTATATTTTATTGAGGGGGTAGGGTATAGCAACCAGTGTTGCTTTTATCTCAAATTTTCTGTGGTGGAGGAATATATACCATTCCTATCAGATGGATATCTCCCAATATCTCAACTATGCAATAAAAAAAGAAAAATACTATGCCACACTGACTTTCACATTTTCTAGCAGGTATATTACATCTAGTATTGGGCAGTCTTCACTTAGCCCCACCACCATGAACTAGTTATGGTCTCGTCGTGTCTCATTCCAAGGGGCAGTCAGTGATTCTCAAACTCTAGTCTTCCTCATAATCACCTTAAAGTCTTGTTAAACCAGATAAATGGGACTATCGGGACTTTCCTCCTAAGTTTCTGATTTTATTATTATTAGAGCCTGATACTTAGGATTTGTAGTAGGTTCCAGATGATGATGTTTTTGCAACTGGTCCAGGGACCACACTTTGAGAACTATAACCATAGGGCTTCTTAAGTTACTCCTAAACATATTTTACCCTATTTTTAAACACTGGTCATATCTAACCAATTAACAACCTTTAAAAGTTCTTGAATAGCAATATGTCTGGTGCAATACGGAAATAGATATACTAGTATCTAGGAAAAACTGCTTATCTAACAAGGGGATGTTTCTCACTTTCAAAATTGTCAGAAATATCACTCGTGTCCAATAGTGTGTCCAGAGATAGAAAAATCTGCTTACTGGTAAATCAAGTCCTCTTTATAAAATGCAAGTTAAGGTGAAAACTCATTTGAAGATGAGAAGAGATGTTAAGGGGAAAAATACATTTGCAGGCCACAGTCCTGGAGGCTAGCTGGAGAATAAGGCATCATTATTAAAGATTTACCTGAGGGATAAATAGAATGTCACCCTAGCATGAGAGGAAGCAGCCAGTCAAGTCCCTAGCAGAAAATCTATCAAAAGCTGTTACAAAAAAAAAAAAAAAAAAAAAAAAAAAAAAAAAAAAATTCAGCCAAAAGAAAAAAGCATCTTTCTACTATCAAGTACAACTAGGCCTTCCAAGTACCATGGAGTTCACTTATTCCATGTGGTACCTCCTTTCGGATTGCTCCAATGTGTAGGTGCTTTGTCTGGCAGGCAGGGGTACCAGCCTGGAAGTGATGCTTGCAGGCACAGAGTTCTACCAGCGAGGACATGTATAGAGAATGACAGCAATTCCTGTGCAGCAGCTGCACAATAAGGTGGAGAGGGACCTACATAAGCCAGGAGGAGGAAGTCAGCCTTCAAAAATCCACTGAACCCAAACTCTGAATACAGTGGCAGAGGTGTGGATTGCTGGGGGGAAAAACACTGACAGGCAACTCTTGTTTACAAAGATCTAGGAAAGGGAAGCCTTTCAAAGCAAGAGGCTTCGGAAACACGGAATCTAAGGAGCAGAACTGAATAAACATTGACAAGACGGTAAACAAACAAGCACATCTATATTTGGGAAAGCAAGGAAGGGTTGCCCATCAGTCCGTCCCTTTTGTGGAATTAATGGAGAGGAATTGGTGTTAGCAACATTCTTCAAAATAAAGGATCACAAGTTCTAAATTTTAAAAATAATATACTGTTAAATGAATGCTGTAGCAAAAGGATGCATGTATTTAATGACTATGAGAGCTAACTGTTTACCATGCACCACAGTTTTTCAAGTGATGTATCTCATTTAATATTCATAACAAACCTGTGAGGTAGGTAATAGTAATAGCCCTATTTTACATATGACATAATTCTGGCATTAATATCCAAGTTTACAACTTCATGCACTCATTTCCACTTCTGAAAATTTTATATCCTAAACCAAATAATACATCTAATTTAATAAGAACTAAATACTGCCCCCCCCCAAAACTGTATTTTGCTATTTCCCCCTGCAATATGGCGTACATAAAAAAGGAGGATACAGCCCTAACCAGTTTGGCTCAGTGGATAGAGTGTCGGCCTGCGGACTGAAAGGTCCCAGGTTCGATTCCAGTCAAGGGCATGTACCTTGGTTGCAGGCACATCCTCAGTGGGAGGTGTGCAGGAGGCAGCTGATAAATGTTTCTCTCTCATCGATGTTTCCAACTCTCTATTCCTCTCCCTTCCTCTCTGTTAAATATCAATAAAATATACTTTTTTAAAAAGGAGAATACATTTTTCACAATATCCTCTAAAATGCCTTTTTACTATGAATGGGAATTTGTAGATAATTCCTTGGGTCTATCAGGAAAAAAAAAAAACCTGCCGGGCTGAATGCAACCTAGAAGACTGACCCTATTAATTCAAAAGACAAGAGAGAGAGAGAGATGGTAGAGGCAGAGGTAGATTATATAAAAAGGCTCTCTCTCTCTCTTTCTCTCTCTCTCTCTCTCTCACACACACACACACACACGTGTCACATATTATCTCTGCTCTCAATGTTGGTATTAAAAGCTGAGTTCCTTGTATTAAAAAGCTGCATAACTTTGTTCTGTAAAGAGCCCCTGCCTTGCGTGGCGGGGGCTATACAGCGACACTGCACCACCTTCAGCAGCATCACAGCCACCACTGTCATCACTGTCATTATTGCCATCCTTCTCCCCCACCCATCTCGGCACAAGGCTTTAACGGAGCTCATTTAAGCCAGATTCCCTACCAGCACAAGTGAGTGGGTTGATCTGGTACAGAAAAGCCATGTAGAGGCATGAACAAAAATCCAAAATGTTTGAAGTGAAGGCCTTTGGGAACCTTCGTTAGTAGATAATGATTTCATGTGTGGAAATTATTGGAAAGATAGGTAGATAATCCCTATTTCTTAACAAAATTATTCCTATAGGAATGCTATTCTTTATTCTGCAGCACCGAAGCATAATGCTTAAATGAGTTTACTCTGGAGCCAGACTACCTTGGTTCAAAATCCAGCTCTGCTACATTTTCAGCTGTGTTGTTACATTAGACATCATAAACTTCTCTATACCTCACTGTCTTCACCTGTACTAATAAAATATTTAACACTTAGAGTTCATACATTTAAATTACTGAGTTATTACTGTTATTTTATTTTTATTATTACTTTAAAATGGTACAACCCCACCTTGCAGAATCCTGCGCTGTAGTTCAGCCTTCCTGACTTTCAGATACCGCGAAGCCTCTGGCCACAATCTGTTATTCATTCCCAGCAACTGTATCCCACATAGACTGGTCTTGTGCTATTAGAATTCTATGCTGGTTTTGAGAGGCCAATGTGATGAGACCATTCCTAACCCTGTTCTCACATGAGGATGAAGAGTGAATTTCTAAATAGATACCAAAGATAATACAGAAAATTGCACTATCTCCTCTCATCTATAAAAAGACAAAATCCAAGCTCTCATTTTATATCAGCCATCATTTTTAAATACCCAATCATATTACTGCTTTCTAGAAGGGATGCCTGATGTTCTAAGAGGACCTACTTGCATGAGTAACTGAAAAGTTATATAGGAAGAAAATCACCACTAAAAGAAGAAAGATTCAGGCTGTAAAACCTGAATAAACCTAAGTACAAGGATGAGAGATTCGGGGGCAGCACTATGGGGGATGAAAGCTATAATTTTGATGTGAATGAAATGCTCTCTGTCCCTGCTCTATAAACCCATGCTTGAGTCTCCTGGGTGCTTGGAAGTTGTTGGCAGTTTGGGGAACAGAGCACTTTTGTCTTGCTGTTTTTTAAAAGCGCTATTGAAGAAAAATTGACATGCAAATTACTTCACACATTTAATGTAGGCAATGTGATGAGTTTGGACCTATACATATACCTAATGCACCAACATAATCAAGATAATGTTCTAAGTCACAAATCATCCTAGAGATGCAAATCGAAACAACAATGAGATACCATCTCACACCTGTCAGAATGGCTATTATCAACAAATGACAAGTGCTTGCAAGGATGTGGAGGAAAAGGAGCCCTCGTGTACTGCTAGTTGGAATGTAGACTGGTGCAGTCACTGTGGAAAACAGTAAAAATTAAAAATGGAACTCCCATTTGACCCAGTAACCCCACTTCTAGGAATATACCCCCAAACAACCAGAAACAGCAATCAAAAGGACATATGCACCCCTATATTCATAGCAGCACAATTTACCATAGCTAAGATTTGGAAACAGCCCAAGTGCCCATCAGCAGATAAGTGGATTAAAAAGCTGTGATATCTCTACACAATGGAATACTATGCTGCTGTAAAAAAGAACTCTACCATTCGTAACAGCATGGATGGACCTGGAGAGCATTATGTTAAGCAAAATAAGCCAGAGAAAAATAAATATCACATGATCTCAGTCATTTGTGGAATATAATGAACATCATAAACTGATGAACAAGAATAGAGAGAGAGACAAAGAAGCATCAAACAGACTGTCAAACTTCAGTGGGAAGGTAGGGGAGGGGGATAAAAGATCAACCAAAGGACTTGCATGCATGTATATAAGTATAACCAGTGGACACAGACACTAGGGGGGTGAGGGCATGTGCCAGGGGGTCGGGGTGGCTGGGGAGAGGTCAACGGGGTAAAAAATGAGACATATTTAATACTACATGTAATACTTTAAACAATAACATTTTAAAAAAATAAAAATAAATAAAGTATGTTTTGTTGCTAAAGCAAAGGCAATAACAACAACAACAAACATATCCATTGCCTCCAAAAGTTTCCTCATGTTTTTTGGTGTTTTGTTTTGCTACGTGGTAAGAATACTTAACATGAGATCTACCCTCTTAATGCACTTTTTAAGAGAACAATACAGTATTGTTAAGTATGGGCACCATTATGTATAGGAGCACTCCAGAACTTACACATCGTGCATCACTGAAAATTATAGCCATTGAATAGCACCTCCCATTTGGGAAGGAGGAGCACTGTAATAAAGAAGTGAACTGTTTTGCAAACAGAATATTGAAAGATCAAGACAACATTTGCTCTAATCACAAAACATTGGAGTAGAAGTCATTTGGCCTCTTTTCTTCTAATTAAATTTATGGGGGTGATACTGGTTAACAAAACTATCCAAGTTTCAGGTGCACAATTTCACAACGCATAATTTGCTCCTTGCATTGTGTGTTCACTACCTCAAGTCAAGTCTCTTTCCATCACCATTTATACCCCCTATGCCCTCCCAGTCACCTTCCCCCAACACTTACCACATTATTGTCCATGTCAATGACTTTATGGCTTTTTCAAGAGGTAGTCATAATAGTAAAAAACAATATTTTCTCTGGTTCTATATGCAAATTTAGGATATCTCTAATCTCCCTCTAATCCCTGTGACTAGAAGATCCCAGAGCAGATATGGCTTTATAGATGTCTTCTTATATAATATTCCAGAGTGATCATTGTGACTCAAGGAGAATTATAGTCTTAAAGATTCTATGGCTTAGTTTGGACTCAATGAGTTCAAGGATTGGTTTGTGAGCATGGTGGAAGAAGTTACGGGGCCTGTTCTCTACATGCTTCCTACTTTCATTCTCCTCACTATAATACGTTATCCTAGGTATTGTTCCTATCTGTGGTCTCTAATTCCCTTCTGTTCAGACCTCTTCAGTTGTTCCTTCTGATTAATGTTTGACCCATACATGTTCCAATAAATAATTACCTTGTTGAAATAGGTTAAATAATCCCTGATGAATATAGATACTAAAATCCTCAATAAAATATTAGCAAAATGGATCCAGCAATACATTAAAAAGATCATGTACCATTATCAAAAGGAATTTATTCCAAGGGTAATTTATTCATTTGCAGATACTGCATCAATCCAAATTGGAAACAAAGTAAAACTCATTATTTGCAGGTGACATGATGAACATAATAGAGAGAACCCTAAAGAGTCCACCAAAATACTACTAGAATTACTTTACTGAATTCAGTAAAGTAGCAGGACAAAAAATAAATATCCAGAAATCAGTTTCATTTTTATACATTAATAATGAACTACTAGAAAGGGAAACAAAGAAAACAATCCCATTCATAATTTCTTAAAAATCAAATACCTAGGAATTGATTTAACCAAGGATGTGAAAGTCCTCTATTTGAAAAATTATAAGACACTGAAGGAAGAAATTGCCTGAGGAGATACATCAGAAAAAAATATTGCTACAAGGAATATCGAAGATTTATTGCCTGTTTTCTTCTACGAATTTTATGGTTTGCCTTCATATGATTTAATAACATGCTATTTAGCCTCCATGTGTGATTAATGCTTTTGACTGTTTTTACTATAGTTGATTTCTAATTTCATTCCATTGTGATCTGAGCAGATGCTTGATATTTCAATCTTCTTGAACTTGTAGACACTTGTTTTGTGTCCTAAGATGTGATCTTGGAGAATGACCAATTTGCACTTGAGAAGAATATATTCTGCAGCCTTCAGCTGAAATGTTCTATAAATGTCAATTAAATCCATCTGATCCAGTCTGTCATTTAGAGTCACTATTGCCTTGTTAATTTTTTGTCTGGAAGATCTATCCAGTAAAGTCAGTGGGGTGTTAAAGTCCCCTACTATAACTGTATTGCTGTCAATCTCTCTCTTAAAGTCCTCCGAAAGTTTTCAATATATTTAGGTGCTCCTATATTGGGTGCATATATGTTTACCAGGTTTATATCCTCTTGTTGGATCGATGCCTTTAGTATTATGTAGTGACCATTATTGTCTCTTGTGATGGGCTTCATTTTGAAGTCTATTTTGTCAAATATGAGTGTTGCTACATCAGCTTTGTTTCCATTTGCATGAAAAAAATTTATCCATCCCTTTATTCTCATCCTCTGTGAGTCTTTTGATCTGAGGTGGGTCTCTTGTTAGACAGCATTTATGTGGGTCATGTTTTCGTTATACATTCAGCTACCCTATGTCTTTTGATTGGACCATTTAATCCATTTACATTTAAGGTTATTATTAATAGGTGCTTATTTATTGCCATTTTAATTATTTATGCCTATGTTTCTCTCTCTGTTCCCTCTCATTACAGCAATCTCTTTAGCATTTCTTGCAGTGTTGGCTTGGTGGTGATAAACTCCTTTAGCCTTTTTGTTTTCTGGGAACCTCTTTATTTCACCATCTATTTTGGATGGTAACCTTCCTGGATATAGTAATCTTAGGTTTCAGACCCTTGCTTTTCATTACCTTGAATACTTCATGTCATTCCCTCTGGTCTGTAGAATTTCTGATGGGAAATCAACTGACAGCTTTATGGGAGCTCCTTTGTAGGTAACAAATTCCTTTTCTCTTGCTGCCTTTAATATTCTTTGTCTTTAATTTTTGGCATTTTAATTATGATGTGTCTGAGTGTGGGCCTGTTTGGAATCTTCTTGCTTGGGAACTCTCTGTGCCTCCTGAATATGTGTGACTTTTTCCTTCACCAGGTTAGGGAAGTTTTCTGCCATTATTTCTTCAAAAGTTTCGCTATCCCTTGCACATTTTCTTCCCCTTCTGGCACACAATATGATGTGAATATTATTATGTTTCATATTGTCCCACAGCTCCTGTAAGCTATCCTGTTTTTTAATTGTTTTTTTTTCCCTTATGGTTCTCTGATTGATTTTTTTCTACCCTGTCTTCTAATTCACTGACCCGATCCTCAGCTTCCCCTAATCTGCTGTGTGTTCCTTACAGTGTGTTATTAGTCCTATGCCATTCTTCACTTCTGACTTGTCTTTTTTCATAGTTGTGATATATTTTCTCATGCCATTTGAGCATCCTTGCTATCATTATTTTGAATTCTATATCTAATAACTTTCTTATCTCCATTTTATTTAGCTCTTCTTCTGGATAATTCTCTTGTTCTTTCATTTGGGGCTTGATTTTTTGTGTCCGCATGTTGGCTTTCTGTTTGGGTTTGTGTCTATTTATTAGGTAGTTCTGCTACGACTCCCAATCTCTAGTGCAGGACAGTGTCAGACAGTTTGTCACTGGCCCTGAATACCCTGTTTGGAGCTATCGGCAATTCATAGCTTGTAGCTCCCTCTGCTGGGAAAGGGTGCCTCTGGAAAGGACCAAAATGTGCATCAAGGTTTGCTTTTACTAGCCAGAACCCCAAATTAGATCATGCAAGGACTCAAAGCCTCCAGAGACCAGCCTCTGCCTACAGTATGATTGGTATTCAGTCTTGATTAGCCTCAGGCTATTGACCACAGGGAGAGTCTAGAGCAGCCATGGGCAAACTATGGCCCACAGGCCGGATGCTTTTGTTCCAGCCCTCCGGTCCAGTTTAAGAACCCATTGTGGCCCTCGAGCCAAAAAGTTTGCCCACCCCTGGCCTAGAGGTTTTCCAATAGGGTGGAGCAATTGCTTCTGCCTGAAGGCTGATTGTTATTCTCAGTCTCTTAATGGGCCTCAGAAATTCCACAGGTTGGAGCAAGGGGTTTTCAATAGGGTAGGGCAATTGCTTCTCCCTAGGTCAGCGTTTCTCAACCTGTGGGCCGCGACCTCTTTGGGGGTTGAATGACCCTTTCACAGGGGTCACCTAAGGCCATCGGAAAACACATATATAATTACATATTGTTTTTGTGATTAATCACTATGCTTTAATTATGTTCAATTTGTAACAATGAAAATATATCCTGCATATCAGATATTTACATTATGATTCATAACAGTAGCAAAATTACAGTTATGAAGTAGCAATGAAAATAATTTTATGGTTGGGGTCACCACAACATGAGAAACTGTATTAAAGGGTCATGGCATTAGGAAGGTTGAGAACCACTGCCCTAGGCAAAAGCTGCCTGGCTGGTAAAGGTCTGCAGGAGAAAGATGTCCTCTGCAGTATGAGGCAATGACTTTGCACAGGAAACCGTGTTGTCTGGCCAGAGCCCCCAACCCTGGCTTTTGCTCACACAGCTCCAGTCTACTCTGCCATTCTACAGCCAGAGCCCAGAGTAAGTGGCTACACACAAAATTTTGTGTGTTATCCCTTTAAGAGGGTACCTGCACTTCTATCTGTGTCTCCCTGGCAGTCAGCAGCCCTGCTGCTTTTCACAGCTAGATGTTATGTGGGTACCTTTCTTAGTTTGGTGTTCTGGGATGAGGGGCAAAGCTTGGGGTTTATACACCAGAGTTCTCAGTGGGACCCTCCTTCCCCCATAGCTGAGATTTCCCTCTGGAACTTCAGCTGCTGTCTGTGGGAGCCCAGCTAGCCCTTTCATGCCTCCACACTTTCTACCAGTCTCTATGAGGTCCCCACTTTCCATCCTTAGTTATTAGGGTTCTCTCCAACTATCCTTCAGTTGATTATTTGGGATGCTTTTTCTGTATTTTAGTTGTAATTCCATTTTGGTGGTGGGAGCAGTGTATCTTCCACTTAATCCACCACCCTTTTGGAATTGGGAAAAGGACTTATGGAACAAAACCATTAGAAGCCACTGCTCGAAAGATAAGACCCTAATTTCTGCCCTCATATGATTTAGATGCCACTTTTTAGTGATATGATTAAGTCCACCCAAACAATTGGTGGGCTCTTTGAAATTACCCATTATGTATTTTAAATTAAAATTCCTCTTGTTATATATACTAGAGTACTAGAGGCCCAGTGCATGAAATTCATGCTTGGGCAGGGGGTGGGGGTGTCCCTCAGCCCAGCCTGCACCCTCTCACAACCCAAGATCCCTCAGGGGATGTCTGACTGCTAGTTTAGGCCCAATCCCTGAAAACCACTCGCCTGCTGCCTGATTGCCCCTAACCACTCACCTGCCTGCCTTATCGCCCCTAACCACTCACCTGCCTTCCTGATCACCCCTAACCACCTCTGCCTGCCTGCCTGCCCCTAACCACTCTTCCTGCCTACCTGATTGCCCCTAACGTCTTGACTGCCTGCCTGATCTCCCCTTTCTGCCTCTGCCTTGGCCCATGCTGCGATGGCTTCATCAGGAAGGTTGTCCGGAATGATGTCCAGAAGGTCATTTGGCTGTCCGGTCTAATTAGCATATTACACTTTTATTATTATAGATTTTTTCTGAGATTTATCTAATCTGGTTTTTTTTGTTGTTGTTGTTAATCTTCACCTAAGGATATATTTTCCCATTGATATTTTTTAGAGATAGAGTAAAAGGGAGGGAGGAAGCGGCATGAAATTCGTGCACTGGGGGGTGGCGGGGAGGGGGTCCCCTCAGCCCAGCCTGCACCCTCTCACTGGCCTGTGCCCTCTCACAGTCCAGGACCTCTGGGGGATCGGGCCTAAGCTGGAACTCAAGCATCCCTCTCACAGTCCGGGGCTCTCCCTGTCCAGGACCCCTTGCTCCTTACTGCCTGCCTGCTGTGGAGGCGGGAGAGGCTCATGCCACCTCTGCTGTGCTTGCCAACCGTGAGCCCGGCTTCTGGCTGAGCGGGGTGGTTCGGAGGGCTGGGGTAGGAGGAGTGTGGCTCAACCAGAAGCTGGGCTGCTGCTTCTTAGTGCTAGCCCTGCCCCCCTGCCCACTGGTGGGGGCTGGGGGGAGGGCGTGATCTGGAGCCAGGCTGGTTGTGGGAGGGGCTGTGGGAGGTTGAGGCACCACAGTCGCACCCCATCCAACCTCTGCAGAGGCTCAGGGACCACATCGCCCCCTGTCTTCCCACCTCTGCAGAAGGCGTGGTGCCAGGACCAGGCCAGCGCTGCTGCCTCTGTGGAAGGGGCAGCACTGGGACTGGGACTGCGCAGCCCCCTCTCCTGTTTCCTCTGCAGAAGGTGCAGGGCCAACCAGCTGTGCTGCAGCCTCTTCTGCCACCTCTCCAGAAGGGGCAGCGCTGGGATCAGCGGTGGCGGGCCCAGTCCTGGCGCTGCCTCTCCTGTGGCCTCTGCAGAAGGGGCGGTGCCAAGACCTGGACCAGGCCAACCTATGGCTTCTCCCACTGCCTCTGCGGAAGGGGGGGTGGGTGGGAAGGGCGCCAGGCCCACTGGTCATTCGAAGGTCCTCTGGAATGACGTCTAGAAGGTCATTTGGCTGTCCAGTCTAATTAGCATATTAATTTTTATGATATATATATATATCATATAAAATCAATTTAAGAAAGAATATAGAAAAAGGCTTGGCTATATTTGGAATGCACTAAAAAACTGAGCTTGGTAAAATCCAATTATAATCTCCAATTCCTTCCTATGATGAAACAGTTGAGATAATAGTAAACCACTTCCCTAAATAACACTTGTGGCAGAACTGAAACTCAAACCTCAATATTCAGTTTCTTCCTGACACCAGACTGACCTATAGGTTAGTGAAAGACCTGAAGGGTCGATCACTTTGTACAAAGTTAGGGAACCAATTGCTGAGCCCACATATGAGTCTGTAGCAATCAGAACAGAAGACTATAGTAGCCACAGTAATAGTAGTGAATTTCTGAAAATACTCAAGTGCTTGAGGAAGGGAAAGAACTAATGAACAGAGATATCGGATTTGAAATGATAAACAAGATAAAGCATACTGGTGTTAAATACATGGCCATATTAATTTTATTGACTGCTAATAGCTGGAAATTTTATACCTAGAAATAAAATGTTACAACTGGGAGATACAATAATCCATTAATTATGACAATGAAACTAATTTGAAAAATTAAAACCAAAAGCAGACATTAACAATAGGCTTTTTGTTTTATGAATACAAACTAGAAGGAAAAAAAAAACAGGATGAAATATATGTGTGTGTGTGTGTGTGTGTGTGCAACAGATGTATATTGCTTGTATGTATTTGATAGGCCATATAACTGCTCCCTATGACAGGTAGTTCTAGAATAAATAGAAAGGAGGTGGGTGGGGAGGGAGAGAAGGACTCTTTATATAAAGACATCAGCTGAGGCTGAGCCATATATAACAAAATCCGACCTCACATCCTAGTGGTAGAGGGAAATCCAAAGAAATCAATCACACTGATACTTAATTTTAGAAAAGGAAACAGTGAAAAAAATGACATCAATAGTAAAGAAAAACTACAAATAAAAATAAATAACCCACAAGATGTATTTAAGCCCTTTAGAAACATTTTAAAGCCTGGAGTAAATTTAGGTCCTGGAGGAAAAAAGAAAGAAAAAAGAGTGAGCTTGAAAGAGTCCTTTATTGCCAACTGGTAAAGTACAAGAGATATTAAAAGGCGGAGGAAAAATAAAAATAAATGCATACAAAATATAAATGGAGTTTAAATATAAATAAAACAAGAAAAGCCACAAAATGTGGTACTTCAAGTACAATTTAGGAATTATAGGTGTCCAAAAAAAGAAAGAAATAGCATGCAAGACAATCTATAGACCCTAATATAATTGTTTAAGTGAAGCAAAGGAAACAAATCAGGTGGAGAATTACGCAAACCACCTGACCACAGAAATGAGCGCGGATATCCACGGTAATAAGGCAAAAGCAGGAAACTAGATATTTTGCTTCAGTCTATCTCAAGGTCGTTACCTGTTTCATATTTAAAGGATGATAAGATCAAAGGATGCTAGATATATGTGATCTTTGAAAACAAATTGACAAACCAAATGTGGATGAGTCATCCTGGCTGGATGGCATCCATTTGCAGATTCTAAAAGTAACTCAAATTTGGGACCTTGAAATTGTAGATCAATGTAGGTATGCTTTTAAAGTGCCACCTTCTAGACGATTTGAGATTTGCCAGAGATTTCCTCTCCATATGTTTTCGAAGAGGAGACTGGTGAAATGCCCTTTCATATGAAGTAAAATCCCAGAGAAAAGCAAGAAAAAAAAAATCAATGCTCCATCACGGCCAGAGGTGGCGCTGTGGAGAGGAAAGAGCACTGGGCCAGGAGGGAAAAGATCTTGCCTTGCCATATTATTGATCATTATTTTATCTAATCTTAACTATTGTTTCCTCATCTTTAAAAGGGGTTTACTCGTCCCTAAACCAAAAAGGAGGATGAGGAGTAGGAGGAGGAGAAAGAGAAAAAAAAAAAAAAGGACTCAAGGAGACAATATGATCATAACTGTCATGTAACAGCAGCAATTGATATTTTTAGAGATTTCGCTAGGTTGCCAGATACTAGACTGGATGTTTTAGTGCAAGGCTTACATTGCAGGTGCTCAATACTCTTAGTTTTCTTTCTTCCCCACAGAGTATTCTTGGAGTCCAAACAAGTTAATGTATGTGAAAGCACATAAAGTGTTAAATCGTTATGAGCACATAGGTACTTATGAAGAGATCATGGGATCTATGAACAAGAATGTATCACTGAACAAGTGACTAGTTGGAGGAAAACCAACATGGTTTCTGAAACATTATATAACACTGAGTTAATTTGCTAGTCAATGTCCTAAGGTTGCTAAAAACCACTATGGTCATGATGCAAAAACAAATTAATTGTGGATGTCATATCTTCTTATTAACTTTGTACTCCATAAGCATCTATAGACGCAAGCGGCGGACTTTCCCCATACACCAAGCACGTCTATATCCACAAACCTCGCCTATCAACCCTGGTCACCCAATTTTAAAATCAGACTTGTTAGTGACAACTCTGGGTTTGTAAAGAAAATTATGGTAGCTTAAATTCGTAAATATTCCAGCGCATATGGAAGAAATGGGGATGATTTCTGTTTTGGACACATGGCAATTAACTGGCTAAAAAAACCCAACAACACTCTTACCTAAAGTTATATTCAATAGGAGATTGATGAATAAATTATAGTATGGGACACTATGCAATCATTAATGAAGATGTTTTAGGTGAATATTTAATAAAGAAAAAATATTTCACAATATACTATTAAAAGGAAAGAGTAAATCACAAGGTGTATGTAAACCATGGTCCTAATATCATAACTTATGAATATATATGCACGGGGGTGGGAGGGAGTCTGGAATGGTATACAGCAAATAAAAGTTAATAGAGGTTTCTCCAGTATTGAGCATATAATTAATTTTTCATTTTGTTCCTGTGCTTTCTGTATTTTCTCATTTTTCTATAATGAACACATTAATTTGTAATGAGAAGCTTTTAAAAATATAAATGATTCTTTAAGCCCATATCAGGGAAAACTGTAGCTTCACTCATTCGAAGAATATAAAAACAAGTTTTGCTTTGGAATAAAATGGGAAGTACTTCAAAGTTCCTTTAGTGTTGCCAAGGTTTATTTAACAATATTTTCTCACCATATATTATACAAGAACAGAACTAAACAGATGGTCTACGTCGGAAACCCAGCAATCTAGGAAAAGCTATCCTCACAGTACCTACTCATCATATAGTACATATTATATATCACACACACACACACACACACACACACACACACACACACACCTCTCCTTGTTGCCTTAGTATTAACATGCATGCCTAGTCTTACATAGATCCCATATGTCAAAGTCTTTCTTCTACAGGACACACACACAGGTGTGATAGAGCTATTCACACACATCATATGACCCTATTGAGTTAAAAAAAAATTAGATCCTTGCTTCACATATTATAGATTTTATACAGAAAAAAAACTAAATAGCTTGGAATTTGCAGTAAACAAAGGCAAGTCTTGAATTTGACTCTGTATTATGTATGCAAATGGCATCAAATTAGTCTTCCAGAAGCAACATTTCCTTTATGTCACTTCCTTCCTGGACCAATCAATGGTCCTTTATTTCTTTCAGGATACAGTACAAATGGCTCAGCGAGGCATCCAAGGGTCACCCTGAGTCTCCAGGCTTCTCTGTCAATACTTCCCAATATGAACCTTTAACTCCATTCATACTGCAGTCCATACTACAACCAAACACAAAATGGACATTTTTTTTATCTGTTCCTTTGTGTTATTTTCCCCAATGGAAGTATCTTTCATCTTTTCCCTTACCCCTATAAATCCTCCTATCCTTCAAGATCAGGTGTAAGGCCATGCCAGTGATACATTCCCCTCCTCTTGTTTCTCAAACTTATTTTCTCAACCATTCTGCTTTATACTTTCTCACATATTTATCTATCACTCTTTAGGAAATAATTTCTTTTTTGTTTGTTAATCCTCACCTGAGGATATTTTTTTCCATTGCTGTTTTGTTGTTGTTGTTGTTGTTGTTGTTGTTGTTTTTGAGAGAGAGAGTAAAAGGAAGAAGTAGCCTCCTCTTGTTTCTCAAACTTATTTTCTCAACCATTCTGCTTTATACTTTCTCACATATTTATCTATCACTCTTTAGGAAATAATTTCTTTTTTGTTTGTTAATCCTCACCTGAGGATATTTTTTTCCATTGCTGTTTTTTTGTTGTTGTTGTTGTTGTTTTTTTTTTTTGAGAGAGAGAGAGTAAAAGGAAGAAGTAGGGGGAGAGAGACAGAGGTTGAGAGAGAGAAGAGAGAAACATGCATATGAGAGACTCATCGATTGGTTGCCTCCTACAGCCACCCAAACCAGGGTTGGGGATCAAACCTGCAACAGAGGCACTTGACAGGGAATTTACCTGCAACCCTGTGGTGCACAGACTGATGCTCTAACTACTGAGCAACACCAGCTAGGGCTAGGAAACTGTTTCTAAAGGGTACTAGACTCCCAATAAATACATATTGAAGTGAGTTCAAATACCCATTGGATACAATTTTTCATAAAAATACAGTATAGCCTTATCAGTGTGACTCAGTGATTGAGTTTTGACCTATAAACCAGGAGGTCACAGTTTGATTCCTGGTCAGGGCACATACCTGGGTTGTGAGCTCAATCCCCAGTGGGGGGCATGCAGGAGGCAGCTAATCAATGATTCTCTCTCATCATTGACGTGTGTATCTCTCTCTCTCCCTTTCCCTTCCTCTCTGAAATCAGTAAAATTATATTTTAAAAAATGCATTATAATATGTACCCCCAAAATGAGGTGGTGTTATGATTTTAATGACAATTATAAATAAATGGTGTTACAGCTGATTACAAAAGAGTTTGGTCTTTTTGTTGTTGTTGTTAATCCTTACCTGAGGATATTTTTCCATTGATTTTTAGAGAGAGTGAAAGGGAGGGGGAGAGACAGAAAGAAAGGAATATCTATGTGAGAGTGACACATTGATTACTTGCCTTCCACACATGCCCCAACCAGGCTGAGGACTGAGCCTGCAACCAAGGTACATACCCTTGACCAGAATAGAACTTGGTCCACAGGCCTACACTCTATCCACTGAGAAAAACTGGCTAGGGCAGTTTGGTCTTCTTTTAATCTAGCCATAGAATGAGGTCAGGAAGACCCTCTCCTTGAAAAGACTTCATTAGGAATTAGTTTTTTTTTCTATATGTACCTGAATATAATAAAATTGCATTCTTTAAAAATAGCAAAGTCAGTCATTTTGCTAATTATGATTAGACTTCTTCCCAATCAGAATACAATCACAGACTTGTTTAATTTCTTTAGCCCAAAGAGACCTAAGAGAATATGCTCACAAACAGACAGTAACTTGCCCAAGGCCACATACACGGCGAGTCAAAAATGATTTTTTTTAAGTCTATGAGTCATTCTTTTTATACCACTACTTAGACTAACTCAGTGTAAAGACCTGGATTTGGAGAGAGAAGCCCAGGCTTTAGTCTCTTTCCTGAGCTGGAATTTGCAGTATAATAGTATCTGACCTCACAAGGTTGTTGGTAGTAGATAGGTGATTGGTAATATATGAGCATGGCCATTTGAATTGCTACCTGTGTATCTCGGGCCTAAAACTCAATGGTTGCTTACACACTCCCGTGCCAGCGAACATCAGGCAACCCAGCCCTGGGGACTCCTCTCATCACTGCACTCACTCTCTCCCTCCAATGCCACAACCTTAGTCCAAACAACCAGTATCTCTCTTCTTACTAATAAAAGCCTCTGAACTGGCTTCTCCCATCGCTTTTTTGTTTTTCCCATACTGCAGCCAGAGTCCTCCTTAAATACTCACACCTCCTATTTTCAAGCCCTTCCATGCCACCCTTCATCTGGGCCCTTCTGGCTAACCCCCACCACCCTGCGATGCTCCTCAGGGCCCCGCATATAGGACTAGTTCACCATCCAGGTTCACCTTCTGTCATTCTCCCCTTCAGTCTTTGCACCCTTTCTTTTCCTTGAGTCCCTAGAATATGTTCGTTTAATTTGTGCATTGAGACCTTGGCAAGACTCCTCTTTGCTGTGAAAGCTCTCTCTGCCCTCTCTCCACATAGCTCACTCCTATTCATCATTCAACTACAATTACATGTCAAGTCCTTAAGGAAAGCCCTCCCTAGCTCCCCAAACTAAGCTAAATCTCCCTAAAATATATTCTCCCGGTACCCTAAAATCTCCTTCATTTTATTTCATTACAATGTTAATTAACTTGTTATCTTTTAAGTGTCTGTCTCCTTTGCCACATAAGGTTTATAAGAGTGTTTGCTTAGACTTAATAAATATTTATGAGAGAAAGGGAGGGAGGGCATATTAGCTGTTTCTTGCATATCTACCCACTTTCTTATGCCCTGCACCTTGTTTATATCCAAACTAGCTAACATAACTACCCATTCATCATGCGGCACACATCATACAAACAGAAATAACTTTAAACCCACAGAATGCCCACTCTTCTCCTTCCTCCTCTGCTCAAACCACATTATTGCCTAATGGGAAAGATAGGAAATTAAAATTTCAGTAACAAAACCATAGCTGTTACTAGGAGCAGTTTCAAGCCTGCATCTGATATGCTAGCACAGGTTTGGGTCAAGTCAGTAGAATTAGTCTTATTTCTGCTACGTGAGGCAGAAGTCATAGTTTATTTCCATTCCTGTTCGGACAAAATGTCCCCAGTGAAAAGCAGGACCGGTTGCAGACTGCCTGGACCAGACTGACCCAGCCAGCATCCCTCTGAGAATTTGTGAGGGACAGCTAATCTGGGTTTCCTCCGAGCAGCTTGCCACTCTCTGCTTAGGAGATAAAGTCACCTATCACCTCTCCTGGGAGTAGGATATAGCTTCTGGGGCTGCCAGTTTGGAGAAGGAGAGGTGACAGGAGGGGAAAAGGCAAACCTCTCTTCCTGCCCACCCCTGGGAGAGCACAATTGCCCTTTAAAGGAGAGAAAAGGAGCATGTTCCTCTATCAGGGAAGACATTTAGATAAATTTGTCTTGATTCCTCATAAAATACTTAACATTCATTCAATTTAAAAACTAAGTCATATTGTTGGTTTAAATGTACCTAATCCTGCACTTGAAAAGGCTATAAAAATGGCCCTAGAAATGGTGCCTACAGAGAACCCCTTAATATCATTGATATGTCAATGGGCAACACATACTAATTATGCATCAACAATGCCAGCATATATTCCTGCACAGCATCCATTTCTCATGACTTTTTGTTTTTCCTACTGAAGTGAGAAAGGAGGAACAGAGAAGAAGAGAAGGGATGGAGGTTATTTGAGCAGCAGAGTTCTGGTCGGCTGACACCCTCAGCGAGATTCATTAATCTTGGAGATTCTCACTCTCATTTACTAAACAACAGTGATTCACACAGAGTTACACAGCCACAGTAGCAAAGTTAATTGGAATCTAGATCCCTTAACATTTCTTCCTTCCTTCAGCAATTCTTCAGTACTGCAAGCTAAAATATTAGCTAAGATTGTTGTAGGCTTATGAGAAAGAGAAACAAACAAAGGGAGGTTATCATGGCATTAAAACTGGACACATTTTCCTTCAATATTATTTTTATTATAATTTTTTTGGCTTTGTTTTGTGTTTTGGCTTAAGCCCTTGGAGCAAAGTGAGAAGAAGGCAGAAGCAGCTTATGCAACCCCATATCAATACTGGTATCTCCCCTCAGCTCTAAATTAGCACTGGGAGCTCAATATGGCTCTCACCCAAGTCCAGTGAAAGAAAGAAAGGATGGAGGCAGGGAGAAAGACATAGCTATGAACACTGGCAAATTCTGTTCAGTCAGTGGCAAGCAGCCAGAGAACCCTTTTAATTTAACTCTTTATCTTCTCTGGCAAAACAAATAATGCATTTGCTTAAAGGCTTATAATTTTCTAAGCATGTGAATGACATCTGACAGGCACCTTTATACCAATGTAGTAAATGGGGAAACCGAGACTGATCTGAGATTATGGTCTTCATTTTATCAGAAAATTATTAGCAAATTCAAAATCAGAACCCAGGTTTTCTAATACATATCTCGGTATTCTTTTCACCCAACCACCTCCCCAACCTTGATATCCAGCCTAGCATTGCTTCTCTTGGCAAAATTGATGTGTTTAAAGCAAAAGAACGATAGAGAATACAAGAGAGTGATGGGTGGTGGAGGGGTAATTGAATGAAGGGAAGAACTGTGTAAGAAAAATATTTTTAAAAAATGTATTTCAAATATGTCAGGTAGGATAGATAGATATACAGTGAAGAAAATGTACTATGTGGGAAAATCAAATAAACAAGATCTTCATAGTACAAACATCGTTATCCTAGAAGACATGGTTGGCTTCAGGATCTGACCACAAATCTGTAAAATGAATTATAGTCTTCTCAGTTGACACGTAGACAGTTATCAAATAAAATATGATAAATTCTAAGGCCTTCTGGTCAATTACTTTTCTTGTAGGCTATAATGTGTCTTTTCTAGATTAATAAGCTGGTTGTAAAGAACTTCCACAAAAATATTATATGTATATATATGTTTTTTTCAGCAGTCATCGTGGTCATTTGAGCTGGGGTTTTGTATTAAAATTTATAATCATCACTGAAAACTTGTGACAAGTTCTGTTTACTCACCTATAAAATCTAGAGAGAACACCACACTTGACAAAGAGGGCAAAGTCTAGGTTCCTCAGAATGTTAATGACAGTATTGTTTTTAAATAAGTAATGTCAGACATTACTTTGAAATGCAGGTGCCTTAGAAAGAAGGAGCTAGGCTCCTGTACCTCACACGGAGGGACTTCACCACAGTTCCTACTCATTGACCCTGTGCTAGGTTATTTACGGTGCTGACAGTGAAAACATCATCATTCTTACCTAGCAGAAAATCAGAATTTAGGGACTCTTGAAGTCGCTTGGGTAAAATTAGAAGCATTCTATTGTCACTTCCTAGTGATTTGCTACTACCTCATTTTATAACAACATGCAACTTGGACTCTAAAAAGGTATTTATAGAAGGGGCATGTTTTTAATCCTTGACAGAGGGAGTCGTTAGTACTGCAGCAGAGGTTTCCCCAAAACACCTGGAACTGCTTGTGGAGGGGTGGAGAGTGTGGGCAATGAGGCACAGCTCTTACAAGATGTGCTTAAAAGGGCACCACGTGACCATGGGTCAGTGCTCACTTCTTAGGCCTTTCTGCTGTGCCCTCACTGAGCAGCTGCTGCAGGGCTGCCCTCAGGGATTGGCTGCTGCCTGTCATGCAGTGTCTCTAACCTCCTCTCCTGGCCATCCAGCAGCCCCAATCCCGCTGCAGGCAGAAGCCAAGGCGACCTTCATGCCCAGATAAACCAGAAACGGGGGTGGGCCAAGCCCAGTCCATCTCTTCTGCAATCCCCAAAGGGCACACAGCTACCAATGCCAAAGGAGAGAACGGAGCCAACCTCAGTGGAAAGCAGTAGCTGTCCTCTGGCTCTGGAGCATGAGAAAGGACAGACGCCAGATGACGAGGAGACCCAGCCAGACCTGAGCCACTGGAACCGGGACTTCGACTAAACCAAGCACAGAGTGGAGGGTTATGAGGAGCATTTGTTGTTGTTTATATTTTCTTGCTTCCTTTACCTTAAAAAAAATTCAGTTGAACTCTTTTTTCTTTGCTTGCTCAGGGTTACAAGTGAATGTGATGATAACAGTGTAAAAGACTTTCTTCTGAGAACCTTGTATGCCTTTATCAACAGAGCTGTCATTAGTACATTTACCGATCTATCACAGATAAATCCCAGCAGGCCCTCACTATGTAACTATCTCACATTTCTTCACTGCTCAGTTAGAAGCTGTCTCCACCAATATGACTAAAATGAATTTAATCAACCATAGTAAAGTATTTTAGGGCAGTGGTCGGCAAACTCATTAGTCAACAGAGCCAAATATCAACAGTACAACAATTGAAATTTCTTTTGCCAGCCAATTTTTTTAAACTTAAACTATATAGGTAGGTACATTGTTATTAACTTAATTAGGTTTCTCCTAAGGCTTAGGAAGAGCCACACTCAAGGGGCCAAAGAGCCGCATGTGGCTCGCGAGCCGCAGTTTGCCAACCACTGTAACCTAGGGTATTTGGATAAAAAGTGCAATGAGTCCTTACGTTATCACCAAAAAACCTAATTATTACTGAGAACACAACTATGCATGTCTGACTTGGCCATGGCCACAAAGTACAACAGACTGTATAACCTCTGTCTCACCAGGCCAGCCCACGTGACTCAGTAAATATCCATCACGGCCCCAGAGACTTGCATTAAACACTTTTGAACAAATGGAGTCTAACTGAAAATGAACACCGAGAACAGCGTTCATCTGTAGAGAAGCAAGCATCTCTGCTTCAGGAGGGAGACAGTCATCAAGGGACAGGGCTGATTCGAAAGGGCCACACACTGTGACACTGAGAGATGCACGTGAGAGAGAGCATGTAGTGAGGCAGCCAGGCCCAGCATTGCCATGATGATGGCAGGAGGAGAGAGTGCATAGCAACAGTTTGTGAGTGACCCACTTGTTTTCTAGCCTCATCAGGCCACACTGCCCTCTCCGGCCACCCCAGGACTCAGAGTTACTGCTGCCCAGTCTGTGCCACACACACCTTGAGGACTGGAACCACCTCCCATAATTTCACCGGACTCTACTGAGCAAACCTTTGAAAACTCGTCGAAAAGAACAATGTTCTCCAGGAAGAAAAACTATCTGTTCGCCCAAATAATACCAGATTCTCAATGTCAGAGAACTGCCACCATAGTATTGGGATGACTAAAGAAGCAAGAGACCTTCCGAGATATAAGCACCTGGCTTTGCTCCATCAGACCTTCCCCATCCTTTAGAAGTGCGAATAACATCAGCCTAGTGCTCTGAATTGCCCTTCCCTTGTGTGGTCCCACGACGGTGTAATGAATATTCCAGTTTTATTCCAACTTAAGGTAAGCATTTATTAGTGACTTCATCCTTAGCATTTTATCTGAAGAGTTAGTTCCTAGAGTTAAATGGAATAGGAAGGAAAGGGATTAACCTCTGCTGCCAGCATAGCACAGTCTCCATGCTAACGTCTCTGTATGAAAAAGCTGAATTGCAGCAATATCTGAAATCACGGGGAAAGTCCTGAGAGCTTTGGAGGAAAGAAATGCCATGGAATAAAATATTAAAAGCCAAAGCTGGTTTGGGATTCTATTTTTCACACAGGCGAGCATAGTAGAGAAATTATGTATTCCAAGACTCCACAATTTAGATGGTGGGGGGATGGGTCGGTGAGTTTTTGGATGAGGAAGTTTTTAGGACCTGTAACTTGTAATTGTGTTATGGGTGAGTTCTAGCTGCTCCCCTAAGCTCGTTGCACCATGTAACTTTGACATGGTATTCTTTCACTTGCAAGGCTTCAACTAGGAAACAGCCAGGGGGTCTATCCTCTTTTCATTTGGCAAGAGGGTTCTATAGCTACACAAAACACCCCCCAGCAATGAAAAATGAAACCCACAAATGTAACATTAGCAACCAGCTGTCAGAAGAAAATCAGGAGTAGGATTGCCAGTCTGGTCATTTCATGCCAGTGTGTTCATGAAAAGCACTGTGTGTGTGTGTGCACATGCACATGTGTGTGTAAATGAATGGCCCTGCATGTGCAGTAGCAAGAGGAATGTGAGCGGGTGCAGGTCCTAATGATGGCAGAATGCCCCGGAGATGAGGTGTAGTGGAACCGTGGGGAGCAGAGCGACACAGCCCAGGCTCTCTGTGTTAATTGGGTAGGGCTCCTCTCATGGGTGGGAAGTGTGAGACAGTGGGTTAGAAAGATAATGTATTGTGTTAGAATTACTTTGTGCATGGTAGGTATATTCAACATACATGTGGGCTCTGGACGCCAGCTTAAAGCGAAACGCACACACTGTGTATGTGTTTTCATTTTTAACCTCCGTGAATTCATCTCACAGCCTCCCCAAACACAGAGGCCCCAAGCCCCTTCAAAGTAAACACCCAGCACTCCCTATTTAGCCCTCCTGGCATGAAGCACACTGACCATTGCGAGTCGGCACAGCTATTAACTGGAGAATTCATTCCTCACCCACCGCGGGCAGAATCTGTAGGGGTTATTTTGCATAGAGATACAAGTACCAGGTGCGAAGCTGCTACTCAACCTCCTCCTAAACTTAACGCCTCAGATTCCCTCCTGGAAGATCAGGAATGCAGTGGTATCAGCACTGGGGACGCAGGGACAGCGAACACCACGGTGGCGCTTGGAGTTTACAGAGGAGCAACCCCAGCTCCTCCGCCACCGCACTCGCCACTCTCAGCAGCCCTCACCCATGCCAACACACACACACACACACACACACACACACACACACATCTCGCCGCCAACACCGATATTGCAGCAAGTCTGTCTGCACACTCCTGCACGCCTCGGGACCCAGCCAGGGCGCAGAGCCGGGAGGGCAGGATGCGCACCGCAGGACTTGTCCCTAAGCCCTGTCCATCCACCTTCCGAGCGCTCCCGACCTCACCGACCACCGGAGCCCCGCGGCGGGAAGGAGGGGCGCGGGGGGCCAGGGAATCCCCCTCACCTTGCAGCGAGAAGAGGGACAGGAAGAAGCCCAGCACCCAGACGCTGTGCAGCCAGTAGGTCCTCATGTCTCCGCCGCGCTCGATGCTCCCTCACGCGCTCGGCTCTCGCCTCTTCCACTCGTGCTCTCTCCAGAAAAACGCACCGCTCGTGTCCCTCGGTTTCCCTCTGGGCTCTCCGGGATCCGGCGCCCCGGACAGACCAGGCTCCTGCCGCACGACGGGCTGGACCCAGAACAGTCTCGCTCTCCTCCCCAGGAGCTCGAATCAGGTGCTGGGTGGACGCTCGGAGCCTGCGCCTGGTGTAAACACAGCGAGCCCCCTTCTCCCTCGGCTTCCCCGCTGTCCTTCCTACCCTCGCCTCCCTCACTCCCCTGCAGCTCCAACTAAATGCGACTGTACTTAAACAAGCAGCGTTTTATAGGACCGCGAACCGAGCCGAAAGGACCCCGCTGCTGCCATCTAGTGTGCACATCGCGGCATCGCCACAGCTCAGCGTTTGCTTGTGTGTGCGAGGTCCATCCAAGGCTTCCAATTTCCCCTTGCTCTCAGCAAACACAGGTGAAATTCTTGCCCTCCAGAGTCCTTGACATGACCTTGTTGCCCCAGAGGTCCTGATTATCCCGTTTTCACGAGGAAACGTTGGAATTGACTACCATTATCCCATTACTCCTTCTCTCATTGAAATTTCCTTCTTTCCCCCAACAACTCAACGGAAAGGCTCCTCCAAATGTAGCCATGGCCTCCTCCTCAGCAATCTAATGGCTCTTCGAAGCCCCATTTTAACTGACTTTTATGCTTCATTTCACTGTGTTGGCCGTTCCTTTTTATTTTATTTCAAAGTCACTGAATCAAAACAGTCCACCTGGTTTCTGACCTTCCCTCCCTGGATCCTCACCTCTTCTTTGTGCATATTTTCTGTTCTATTTTCTTGTTTTCTCCCTAAATTTGAGTTATTTGGAAATCAAACACAATTCTGCTGCTTACTCCAAAATGAAGACCTCACCACTAACCTCCTCTTTAGCCCTCAAAACTGACTTCCTAGCTGGGGTGATTATTAAGCTTTTTTAATTGAATCCCCCTGTGGCCGAGTCTGAATTGAGTGAGAGGTCAAATGGGAGTCAGGTGAGTTGAATTGAAGATGTTACTGTGGATTCTGATTGTTGAGGACCTTAAGTTCCAGCAGTTCTCAACCTGTGGGTTGCGACCCCTTTGGTGATCGAACGACCCTTTCACAGGGGTCGCCTAAGACCATCCTGCATATCAGATATTTACATTACGATTCATAACAGTAGCAACATTACAGTTAGGAAGTAGCAATGAAAATAATTTGATGGTTGGGTCACAACATGAGGAACTGTATTTAAAGGGCCAGAAGGTTGAGAACCACTGATAGTCATTTAATCTCTGAGCTACAATTTACTCAACAGTGAAATTAACTAATGAAATTACATAATCATATCTGTGGCCCCTTTCAACTCTATGTTTTTCTCAGGTTTCTCAACTTTGACACTGAGATAACACACCAGATAATTCTTTACTGTGAGTGGCTGTCTTGTGTACTATATAACATTTGGTAGCTTCCCTGGCCTCTACCCACTAAATGACAGTAGCCCCCCCACATACACAAGTCATGACAAACAAAAATGTCTCCAGGCATTGTCGAATGCCACCTAGGGAGCAAAATTGCCCCTAGCTGAGAACCACTGACCTATACCTTCTGCCAGTTTCCTTCAGGAATTATTCTGCATTCCCAATGTCCCTGTTTAAGTGAGAAGGCTCATCTAATTCCACAGGCTCATACCTTTAGAATTATCTTTCACTCCCCTTTTCTTCAATTTCACTTGGTCATCAATGTCAGTAATGTGAACGTGTCTGAGCTTTCTGAATTTTTTTTACAAGCTCCACTGCCACCATTTTCATACTATATTGAACATGTATGATGCACTAAACTTTCCAAAATATCTAACTTTCAATTATCTCACTTTAACAATTCACATTCTTTTGCTATGGGGATCTCCATCACCTATGGAGATCCTGTCTTTCAGATTGCCTAATCTTCTTTTAGTCCCATCTTCTTCCTTCATCTGCTGCTTATTTGTCTTGCCAAGTCTGTACTACTCTCAGGAGGCAGTTTGCACGGTGGCCAGAGTATATTCTTGGAAGCTAGAAAGAAGTGAATTAAAACCTATCTTTCCACTAACAAACTGTGAGACCTTGTATAAAGTTTCCAAGGGCTATTTTATGGCTCATCATGTATTTAATAAATAATGTCTAGCAGTTTTATCTTTCAAGAGTCAACTTAGAGTTCTTCAATGACAATGTATATCTTAGTAAGGTTTCTCAAAAGGCAATTGGGAATCTCAGATGCAACAGAATCCCTTACTATGCATGCTAAAAATCCAAATTATGTAGTCGACACACCAGACCAACTGTATTAACATATTTGGATGTTGGGGTCTAGCAATCTGCATTTAATTAATTTCTTTTCTAGGTGATTCTTGTGCCTTCAAATGATTGAGAAACATTATAAAGGAACAAAAAAATTGTTAAGAACTCTGAGAATTTTGACTAATCATCCGAGAGATGCAAATCAAAACAACAATGAGGTACCATCTCATACCTGTCAGAATGGCTATCATCAACAAATCAACAAACGACAAGTGCTGGAGAGGATGCAGAGCA
>NW_006297819.1:955526-959443 GCF_000327345.1 Myotis davidii | reverse complement strand
GCCCATCAGCAGATGAGTTTATTAAAAAACTGTGGCACGTCTGCACAGTAGAATACTACACTGTGGTAAAAAAGAAGGAATTCTTACATTTATAACAGCATGGATGGACTTGGAGAGCATTATGCTAAGCGAAATAAGCCAGTCAGAGGAAGATAAATATCACGTGAGCTCACTCATTTATGGAATATAATGAAGAACAGAAACTGACGAACAGAAACAGATCCAGAGACAGAGAATCATCGATCAGAACATCAAACCTCAGAGAGAATGCAGGGGAGGATGGGGTAAGGGGAAACAATCAACCAAAGGACTTGTATACATGCATATAAGCATAACCAATGGACACAAGACACTGGAGGGTAGGGAAGCTGGGGCAAAGTCAAGGGGAAAAAAAGGAGACATATGTAATACTCTTTGTAATACCTTACGCAATAAAACAAAATTTTAAAAAAAGGAATTCTAAGAATTCTTTAAGCTCAACAGCAGCCCTGGTGGCATTTTGAGACAGGTAAGTATTTGTTGTGTGGAACTGACCTGCTCATTGTGGAATGTTTAGCATGATCCCTGGCTTCTACCCATTAGATAGCCTCAGCATCCCCCTATAGTTGTGATAAGCAAAAATATCTCCAGACATCCCACATGTCCACCGGTGAAATAATTTCCCCATCCCCATTATGCCACTTCTGTGGAGAAAACCCATCTATCCCAAGCACCTGTATTAGGTAAGGAAATTGAGTACCAGGGAAGTCACATGACTTGCTAAGGTCATACAGTTTAGATTTGGATTTGCCAGAACCAAGAAGTGGGTTACATCAGACTTTGTGTTACATTCTACTTAGAATGGATTCCAACAATTATTTAGAAGTTTTCTCAAAAATTTCATGGTGCCTTGAAACATATACTGTATCAGCTATACCTTTCTATTTGTTTCTGTATTGCTTTAAAGAAGCAATCTCTAATTTCTATGTTAGTATCATGTTTTCCCAAATCGATTGTAAACACACCTTCCAATGACCTTGCATCCCTTACAAAGCCTAGCAGAGTGCTTGACACAGGGCAGACCTCTCCTGAATACAGCTGTCAATTAAATAATTAGTTGTTTGTGTAGGTCCTCAGAGCACCTATGTATTCATATATCAGCTGCCCAAATATTTTTTATCAGAAATTTCTTAAATTGTAACATATGTTTTGATACATTTTCTCATAAATATTCTTTTCTAGGGGAAAGAAGCTATCCTAGTCTATTTCTGCCCATACCCTTCACTTTAGTTCAGGGACACTGTTTACAACACAGAAGAGTGGTTCTCAGTTTGCCTGGGTAAAGTCACCTGTAGAAATGTGATGAGTAGCAGATATTCAGACCCTATCCCCAGAAGCTTTAATTCAGGTGTGGATGGGGCCACAGGTCAGTCTGATGCAGCGCCATAGTTCAGGAACATTAAATGTAAAGACTCGAATATGTCTCTGAATTCAAAAATTTACCCACATTATCTGTGGTTCAGCTGATGTGGATATCATTCAAAATATCACAGTAGAAGACACTCCTGTAGGTATGCACATATTTGTTTAAACATGTGGAAATAATGTGATTCTGCACCATCACTATATTCTAAAATGCAAATTTTGGTTAGAAAGTTGCACATAGTGTAAAAAAAAAATCATTGTAAACATTGAAGCCCTCCCTTAGTTTTTTGCCTCAGGGCATTTTCTTCCCTTCCCCACAACTGCCTTCCACCCCAACAAAACCTCCAAGTTTATAAAGTCTGTCAACTCCTATTGCTACTTCTCAGTGATGGGATTATAATTTTCTCTGAGAAGCTTCCTGGTATTGCTGTTAAGTCATTTATATTCTATCAAAATATTTAGGTTAAAATATTTGTGTCTAAATTACCTTAAATGGATTATTCCTCCACAATTATGATAATAATCAGAAGAAATATTAAAAAAGAACAGGTTTCTTACTAATAGCTCCAAAATAAAATCAAGACAGGAAAGGAATACCAAGTGCATGATATACTACTGAGTCAGAAAAACTATCTCTAAAGAAATACTTTTCAAAGTTTTCTATGAAGTGTTAGAAAATCCTTAAAAAACACACACACATGAAATTAAGAACTTTCATTGCAAGTAAAGTTAGGTTCATATGCATAGAAGTACATTTTGCCCAGAACCCCTTAATGATATGAGACAATGAGTCAAAAAAGAAAAGTTTTTTGATACATTTTATTCCATGTATAAGATGCCCCCATGTATAAGACACCCACCTGCTTTTCCAACACAAAATTAAAATATCAATATTTTAAACATTTTAAGGCCTTCTTCTTTTTTGACATCTTAAGGAGTTGTTCCTCCTGTTTTCTCCACTGTAGGATAATATACTCAGTGGGAGGAGGTCCAAATTGTCTCTCTGCAGCTCTCTTTCCATGCTCTTTTGCATAGCTGATTACATTCAGTTTGAATTTTGCAGAGTAAGACAATCGCTTACCGGTATTTATCTTTTATTTTTTGACATCTTTATGGGCTCAGAATGCTCTGGTCCCTGTTGCATCTGCGCACTCTCCACCTCCACCTCCACCTCCAATTACAGCATGAGCTGACCTCAATAAGGCTGTGATTGGAGGAAGCCTGTTTGACAAGGTATAGGCAGCCATGCACCCACATGGCTCCCTCCTTGGCTGACTTCCGTGTATAATAAACCCCTTGATTTTCAGTCTAATGATTTTAGAAAAAAATACACAATCTTATATATGAAAAAATATAGCAGATAGATTAACTTTTCTACATCAGAACTGATTTTCCCCTTTAAACAAAAGAACTCTCTTCCTGTAATGGTATACAACTGCCATTCATTCCTGCCTATATTGTACTCCCACTACTTGACTTCAGACGAGCAAAGATGATATGCATGATATCTTTCATAACAGACTTTGCAGTTAGCCTGCAACCCACAGGCTGCCCCAATGTCTGCCAGAGCAGTTTTCACAGATCTTGGAAATGGTTACATAATTTATGTGGAATCAGAGAAGGAAGAACAAGAATGCAGATTTTTGTAGGCATCTGAAATGAAACAAGTCCAGCTCTAGTCAAAAAAGCCTAGACAGTGCAATTGTGTTCATCTAACAAAAATGACATATTAATGTCATGAAGTGACTTCACAAGCATGAACTTACTGACACAACAATGAAGAAAATTTCAGAAGTTGGGAGTTTGCCTTCTTGTCTTTGACGTATTTCACCCTACAACTAAAAAAGGAAAAGCTGGAATTTGATTAGTCAAGGGTCCAAAGAGGAGAACTTCATGCGAAAGAATTTCAGTAAGAAGGGACATTAGATGAGGCAGTGTGGTGTGATGACGAAAAATCTAGCTGTGGCCTTAAACATATAAGGGATTTCCACTCACTGGGTAAGGCTGGTGTTAGTTTGCAGGCTGGCCCCTGTACACAAAGGGCAATGAGAGACTACAGAAAAAGCTGTCAGATTGGTAGGCAACAGTTTTACTCAGCCAGGGAACTTACATATGAACCCTGTCTTGGGCTGCAGTAAGACAAGTACATCTCTGTTTTCACCTGCCAGAATCTTAAAAGTGTTTAAGAAGGTCTTAAAATTAGCTTCAGTCATGTATTCAAACCAGTTGGTCTCAACAATACCTTGCTCTCTCAAGGCCGCTCCAGCTATGGGAACAATGGATGTAATGTACTAGTAGTTTCTAGGACTGGCCTTGGCAGTGGGGGGAAGGGAGGGGAGATAAGCCTCTGATTGCCTGGGTCCAGCCCCTGGGTCAACCACAGGTCACATCCTCTCCATAATCTCCTCCAACACCCAACTGCTTTGAGCTCTAGATCTTCCTTAAAGTGTTTTGTATCTATTAAAATAAGACATAAACAGAAGCACTCAGTGACGGTTTATCCATGACACTAC
>NW_006297819.1:953145-955386 GCF_000327345.1 Myotis davidii | reverse complement strand
CTACATCCACTCCCCCTCCAATTTTATGAGAAAGACCAAGATTTCCAAAACGCCAACAATGTGTCTAGACAGGTAAATAAAAAATATATATAAAACTTAGCCTTGCTGCTTCCTAATATAGTGCTCTAAGAACACAACCGACCCTCTTCCATGAAATAATACTTTTCTCTCCTGTATGTGATAATAATTTTTAAACTATTTACATAAACCTAAAAAAAAAAAACCCTCCAATCTTTATTTTATTTTACATAAGGACCAGATAATACAGCTTGGGGTCATTTGAGTAACCATATTAATTCCTGACCAATAAAGAACTTTTGCTGAGAATGGAAGTTGACAGGTGTCAGAATGAGGAGCTATAATATCCCCTTTGAACCAAAATAACTTCTTTTGCTTTAAAATATTCCCATTTGCAACTGAAAAGAAAATAAACTATTCTGGCTGAAGAAATTGCTTTTGCCATTAGGATGCAAATGGCCAAGCAAATTTGTTGCCCAATAAATCTTTTGGGGCATTATATAGACATAGTCTTAGATTTTGTAAAGCCTAAACTATAAAAGCAAATAACATAAAAGGAGAAGAAGCTATAAATTCCAAATCTAGATGACACTTTTGTTATGTAAAGCTCAGGGGGGCAAAACACACTCTTAAGAACAGGGATTTATAGGAACCAAATAGAGTTAAAAAGGCTTCTGGTTTCCTGTCTTTTGTTCCTTCTGCCTTTTTTTTTTAAATTGTACTTTTAACAATTAATGGAGTGTCTTAGCAGGGCCTAACGACCTGCATTGAACAATGTGGATTTAAGTTCCATTTCTTTACCCTTACTTCCTGTGTTAATTTCAGTCCATGGTGAGAGGGTAAGAACAAATCAAACTTGGAAGGAAGGTTTTTAGCTTTGAATTGTGTTCCAAAGACCACAAAGAAGGATTTGAATTCAGAATAGACACAGACTGCAACCTGTAAAAGGACCTTGATGGTCATGGAGCCTGACCTTTGCCTGCACTTTACTGATGATGAAACAGACTCCGAAAGGCACACAATTTTCTTTTTTTTTTTAAAAAAAATATATTTTATTGATTTTTCACAGAGAGGAAGGGAGAGATATAGAGAGTTAGAAACATCGATGAGAGAGAAACATCAATCAGCCACCTCCTGCACATCTCCTACTGGAGATGTGCCTGCAACCCAGGTACATGCCCTTGACCGGAGTCGAACCTGGGACCTTTCAGTCCGCAGGCCGACGCTCTATCCACTGAGCCAAACTGGTTTTGGCAGCACACAATTTTCAAAGAATTTGTGCTTATATGAAAAGAGAAAGGTGAATACATTTCATCCCTATCTCTCACTGCACTCCCACAGACACCTTATCCTCTAGCCAAATTATTCACTAACCCCTCAACAAATTAAGCTTTTTCCTCAAGCCATCCACCTACCTCATTGTTTATTTTCTTCAAACTTTGTGTTTACCTATGCCAATCCTGTCTTATATTCAAGGAGCATCTTCTCAGTTACAGCCATGAGGCAAGGACTGGTCTGCCTTATTCACCACTGAGTCCTTGGAACTAAGCACAGTTTCTGGTACCTAAGAGGTCTGTCTAAAAATATATGTTGAATAGAGCAATGCATCTTTCATCTGTGCTTCTGCGAGTGAGCCCCTGTTTTGCTTTGTAAAACTTTATAAGTGACTGACTATAGTTGTATGTATAGGTGGCATACCTTCCCTACTCAATTACAAGCTCTCTGAGGGCAACCACCATGGTACTGAATGTATCCATGGCAACACTATTATTTTAAAATAATAGTGAATGAATAAATGAATGAATTAATTAAAGTTTGGGTTTTGATAGAATCTCCTGAATTAATATTATTTGAAATTAAATAAGTTCCATGACTAATAAAGATTAGAAGCCTTATATCTAGCCATCTTAGAGTAACTCAATTTTTAAAAGCCTATTAAGGAAGATTATTATTTTTCTAAAAATAGTTAGACACTTTATTTTGAGTTAAAGTTTACAAATGTACAATTATTTACCACAATTTTAGTGTAAGCCCAAGGCCCTTCTTTTGAATAGGCCCATTATCTTTCTTACAAAAACTTATGATACATATGAAAAAATAGGAAAATAAATTTTTTTCCAGATATTTATACTTTTCTCTGAGTCTATTAGAGTGTCTTACTCCCCACCTAATTCAACAGCACCTTTTAGGTTACCTTTAACAGAAATGTCCAAAGAATTCAAG
>NW_006297819.1:930009-951531 GCF_000327345.1 Myotis davidii | reverse complement strand
GGAAAATAAATTTTTTTCCAGATATTTATACTTTTCTCTGAGTCTATTAGAGTGTCTTACTCCCCACCTAATTCAACAGCACCTTTTAGGTTACCTTTAACAGAAATGTCCAAAGAATTCAAGGTAGTTTTATTTAAACACCAGTCTTTTCTTTTTATCTCCTTTATTTGTTTGTTTTAAATTATAATTAATTACATTATGTAACTGCCATAGCATATAAAGCTGGCATAAGTATGTTTGGAAAAACACTTGACACTTGATAAACATATAATTTAGCTGATGGGAAAAGAACAGCATTGTGAACTAAGGGGTCTACTAATCAGTGGGCCTTCATCAAAATGGGAGACAGGGTATTGGTTAATTGATGAGTTGGATAAGTACCATTAGATAAGAGACCTTTTCCTATAACACAATAAATCTAGAGATAGTTGTCACTCTATATCTATAATATCACATGGGTAAAGAATCCAGAGATCTCAGAACCAAGGATGTTTATAACAATAAAAAGAGAATCCATGTATGGGCCTCAGATGTATCCCTAAATTTGATATTTTGTTACTAAACAGGTGCCTACATTTACTCATCTATAAAATATACATAAGCTTATTGTTGGTTGTGGAAATAATTAATTCTTACTAATATTAAGTGTCATACATATTCATTGCACTTCTATTATTTCAAGGATGAAGGAGGACTATGAATAAATCATGTCACAAGCAATCACTGATCACATATCATTCAGAGAGAGTGAGAGAACAAGAAAGAAAGCAAGAGAGCAATAGAAATAGAGAGAGAGAGAGAGAGAGAGAGAGAGAGAGAGAGAACTGTGATAGATGCACGAGAAATAAAGATAGGTGACACTGTCTTCATAGGAGTTTACAATTTAGTGGGAGGAATAAGAATACCATCAATCAATGATAGTAGTGTGAAAAAGAGGACACTGAAAATATTGTTATACATGTTTATCTAAAAAATTACATATTTAAATAAAACTGCAACAATTGTGTTATTCCTTGGCCAGGTGCTCTGGTCAGGCCACTGTAGTTCTGCATAGAACATGACTATAACCCCAGGTATTATTTGTAATAAACATTTGTATTCTTACTCTTTGGCAAGCACTCCCTTGTACATCTTGTTGTCAGACAGCCAAGATTTCTCCGGGAACTTTTAGAGCAGGGCAGGCACAAGCATTGGTATCTGTAATTATGTTGAATGCATCAAGTGCACCACTGTTATCAGTGGGGTACTGGTGGAATGAATATGTCACACATTCATGGCTCTTCCCATGTATTTAGCCACACAATTTTAAGGTGTGTGTGTTTGTGTGTGTGTGTGTGGTCATAGTGGAGAGGGAGAATTACATTTCTCTTTGAGAAATCATCATTTATCAAGTTAGACTGACTATCAGTCCGGAACTGCTTTCAAGGTCAAGGACTGCCGAATGTCCAGAAATGAGATTTCTCATGGATGGGTGCCATAGTCTATCAAGAGCTTGATGAATGTTCTCACACCTGGCCAGGCTGATAGACCGAGCAAACTGAAATCAAATTCCTTATTCGTCAGTTACCTGGTGACTGGCAGAACCCATCCCAATTTTGGCTTCTGACCTTTGTATAGCAGACTTTTTCTTCTAAATTTTGCTTTAGGGTCGCCATTATTTTTCTGGTCCATTTCACAAGATTTCTATATCCCATGCCCCACCCTCATATTCTTCACCACCTTTACTTTAAAGCTCTGTCTGGCTGTACTCACTCTCTTTGCTATCTCTCATATGATGTCTAAAGACGCAAATGCAATGTCAATGTATGTGATAGGCATGTCCAATTCTCCTCTTGCTCATCTTTAGTAGGATGAAGGTAGAAATTATGACACTAAGATTTAATTCTTCCTTATTTATTTTAACTTTTTCATTCTTTGTACATTTACTTATTACTTCCCAGCTTACTATTTTTTGGAATTTTTTCGCAAGTTGAAAACTGGAAAAAATATGACATTAGGACATATTAAAAAGTAACATAGGGAAGGATGATGCCACATGACAGAGTCCATATCCTATCACAAATATATATTTCTCTATCCCTTTTTCCTTACTGTAGATCAATCACTTAAGACCAAGTTTATGTTCATCAAATTATTTTCTTTCTTTTTTAAAAAAATATGGAACGCTTCACGAATTTGCGTGTCATCCTTGCGCAGGGGCCATGCTAATCTTCTCTGTATCGTTCCAATTTTAGTATATGTGCTGCCGAAGCGAGCACCAAATTATTTTCTTAACAATAAGTACACTTATAGTCATCCACCCTTCCTGCAAATTCTCATTGCCTGCATCATTTATTTGTCTCATAATCATATATTGCCTTAACTATCATTTTTATTATAATACTAGAGACCCGGTGCAAGAAATTCGTGCAGTCAGCAGGGAGGAGGGGTCCCTCAGCCTCGCTTACACCCTCTCACAGTCTGGGATTCCTCGGGAATGTCTGACTGACAGCTTAGACCCACTCCCCTGGGGAGTGGGCCTAAGCCGCAGTTGGAAATCCTTAGTGCTGCCACAGAGGCAGGAGAGGCTTCCGCCACCACTGCTGGGCTTCTGGCTGAGCTGCGCTCCCCCTGTGGGAGTGCACTGACCACCAATGGGCAGCTTCTGCATTGAGCATCTGCCCCCTGGTGGTCAGTGCACATCATAGTGACCAGTCATTCTGCCATTCAGTCAATTTGCATATTAGCCTTTTATTATATAGAATATTCTTTGCCTTTTTGGTATTTGTGTAGGATCTCTCAAGTTAGCAATATGATACATTAAAGTTATAAAGAGAGAAATGAGAAAGTCATACTCCACCCCCCCTTCTCTGTGGCTTTTCATATGGGTTACCTTTTATTACTATCTGGACTGTAACATCCATGGTGAGCAAAATTAAACATTATATGCAATAGTATTTCAGTGATTTGGCATCACGTTTTTCATGAACAAGTTCTGACTTCAACAATGTACCCATGAAATGGAAAAAACTCTAAAGAGTACATAAAATCGTATATGAAACCTAAAAGGACAGATAATACAAATTGGAGGAACAAATTTCAGTGCCCTAGTCTAATAAATGGAGCTAATTATGTCCATCTGCCCACTTCACAGAGTGGAATGAAAATCAAATGAATTATTTAACTATAAATTATTCTAATGACTTCTACACCTCTGAAGATGCCTCTTACTATCACTCATGGTCATCATTTGAAAAGCTTCTCTACCAAATCAAACTGCATATATTTATTAATAAGTAACTTATTTCCTTGCTTTTATTAATCAGATAATTTATAACTTGCTGCATAGTAAAATAATCAAGATCTATAATATTATACATATTCAATTATTTTAAAATACTGTAAACAATTTAAAACTACTAACTTTATGAACTCTTAGAACCTCAGGCTAGGAATATGTGTTTTATGTAGAGATATTATTATTTTATTATTTGTTATTTTAATAATTAGACAAATTCCCTACTGAGGCCAGTTTTCAGTCACTCTGACAGTAGTGCTGGCTTTGAAATTCCCTTTTCTGGAACAGTCAATTCACAAAAGCTAAATGGATAGCTAGAGAGGCAAGAAAGAACCATAAATGCTAGATCTTATTTCACTTGCCTGTAACATGTTGTTGAGCGGTCTTCTCTCTTTGCAAAATTACAAACTGATTATAAGGCTGTCATCACTGAACTACTATTAGACCAACACGCAGAGAAGCATCTAAAACATTTAAAAATTATTTTTCAACAATTACAGATTACCCTTAATCTAAATGAGGCCCATTCCAGTATTTCTTAGAAAATCACCAGCAAGTGTATGTTAGCTAATGTTTAGGGAGCTATGATCAAGCCTTGTATAAACTGTCCTTCAAAGCCAGAGAGCCTAATTCTTTCTCTTTTTGATATAAATCAGTTCTAGGGTGATAGATTTTGAGTCTGAGTCAACTCCAGTAAAATCCCAAAAACTGTTGAAGAGGAACTGAAGATTACATGACTAATTGAGGGAAATTATTTTAAAATGATTAAAAGTTTATTTTGTCATAAAGCCAGTACCTTTTTGCAAGGTTATAGCTTCCTTTCAACAGTTCATACACACCTCATGGGCCAACTTGACATAACAATCCAAGATAGTTATGAATTTATGGCTGTACATTTCCATACTGATAGCACTCAGGCCATGCCTTTTGAGGGGATCCTGGCTAAAGAAAAGAAATTGTTCGTAATAATTAATAAATAATTAAATGACTCTTCTCTCCCTCCAAAAGGTAGGTCCCAGATTGTAAAAGCTGTTGGCATTAGTTATCCAAATTTTAGCATCTAATTTACCCTCACAGTTTCAGAACACAACGAAGGTACATTTTTAATGTAAGAGGGAGTTATAATACTCAAACACAGAGCAGAAAAGCAATTTGACTTGAAAGTAGCTTATCTAAGTTAGAATTTTTAAACATTCTCATGTATTAGACATAGCTGGTCAAAATCTTGCTCTTGAGGATATCATATCAGCATTAGAAGAGAGGAAGAGAAGGGAGATTGTTTTTAGAGTGCTTGTTAATGCCACATCTCTTTCTGCTTCATTCATTTTCCAGTGTTTATTTACATCTGTGGCAAGGATAAGGGTCAGAATGGTATTTGTATGGATGTGGAAGGACTAGCTATTTAAACACATCTTATTCCCACTTAATCAAAAATGTCTTAGTAGAGTTGGAATGTAAGAATAGTTTTGAAGGAGAGAAGAAAGATGAGTTGACCGGATCATTCCTATAGTTGAAGTAGACTACTTAGCCATCTGTTGTTATCGCAAGGTATCAGCTTAAGTTGGCAGAAGTGGCTGCAATTGTTGGTGTGAGTACACTAGAGAGTGCTGCTATGGAAACAATATCCCTGAGTTTACATTACACCTTGTAGAGATCTTAACATCAAGAATGACCACCTACAGCAGGAAAGCATGAAAAGGAATTACAGAAAGCTGTCCAATAATATTTAGTCTCTAAACCGGGAAGTTGCTAATTTCTAGGGCAGACTTCCTGGCTTTACATCAGATTTTTCTGATCTAAAAAGGAAGTACCTGCATCTAAGGATTTAGTACTCTCCTGTTGCAGAAAGGAGTCTTGTAAAATATGTATTCCAGTCATTTACCTTCTCCCTAGAAATAAACTATGAGCAGATCAAAAAGAAGGCTAATCTAGTACCAGATTTTTACAAATTAATCTAGGACCAACTATATGAAAAAAATTATAGAATGTGTTCCTTCACATAGGAGACAAGAAAATTCAATATGAGCATCGTTAAGCTCAAGGCTAAGTCTGAAAGAGATACTGGAACTTCACAGTAGGTTCCCTGACCTCTAAATATAAAAGCTTGATTGTTACAGAAAATACTTCAGGTATTCTTCATTGCATAGAGAGGGAGACACACACAGAGATACACACAGAGAGAATAACAATAACTTTTTATTATAGTAGAAACTTTTAGTTAAAAATGCTTTTAAAGAACTACACATTAAATAAAAGTGGAATTTTTTGAGGAATAAAAAAAAAAGTAAAAGATTATCCCATAAGCCCACAGGTCAAATACAAGCTTCATGCCATTTTGTTTTTTTTTCTCACTCGCTCACTTTTAAGCTACATTTTACATTACTGAGGATTTTACTCACTCTTAATTCAACTTAGAAGACAAGAAATGCCCAGAAGAAAAAACTGAGTTCAGGTGCAATACACTTCAATCATCCCCTCATCTTTATAGAGCATACCTTATCAGATTCCATTCATAGCACCAAAGATTGTTACAACTAAAAGGGATCCTAGAGATTGTCAATTCCAACTTCCCCATTTTATAAGTGAGGAAAGTGAAATCCAAAGAAGTGAAGTTACTTGCAGAGGTCATATAATTACGGAGTGGTTAACATAGAGTCTAAGTCTTAGACACACACCATTTTCAGATCAGGTCAGTGCCACCAATTTACTCTGATATATTTGTATGTTAAAATGATCATCAAGTTATTTGTAAGTAATATAAATATAGAATACCAAGTTTTTCTTTTCCCAGTCTTTCTGCTGGTTTGTTTCTCTTCCCATAACACAGGGATTGTACTATGCAGTGTGTCTATGTGTATATTACAGAGAGAAATTGACCAGATATACATTCCCAACTCTTTTGTTCATTTTACCTTGGTGAAGAGACAGTGCTTCCCTTCATGCTACTCTCTTCAGAGACAGCATGTCAAGGCCAGGTCACGGGGGAAAATCACATGTGTTCAGAACAGTTGAATGGCAGACTGTCTAAAATGATGGATGAACTCAAGGAAGCAGGAACCCACACTAGAAGACAATTCAAATTTAGAGTCCACTTCCAGGCCCAACACAAAAATTTTTCCTTCTCCCTCTAAACCAGTGGTTCTTAACCTGTGGGACACTACCCTTTTGGCGGTCAAATGACCCTTTCACAGGGGTCACCTAAGACCATCCTGCATATCAGATATTTACATTACTATTCATAACAATAGCAACATCACAGTTATCAAGTAGCAACGAAAATAATTTTATGGTTGGGTCACAACATGCGGAACTGTATTTAAAGGGCCAGAGGGTTGAGAACCACTGCTCTAAACCCACACACCCCACATTGAGTTCCTCTCATTCCTTCCATCAGTCCTCCTACCATACAATTTGCAACTCTTTCCTCTTATTTCCCTTTATCCAAACTCAACATCTGAGTCCATTCAGGCTGCCATAACAAGATACCACACACTGAGTGGCTTAAAATAAAAAGAAATTTATTTTTCACAGCTCTGGAAGATGGAAGTCCGAGATCAGGGTTCCAGAGTAATTGGGTGAGGAACTTCTTCCAAGCTGAAGACTTATTTCTCCTCCTTCCATCCTTGTATGGTAGATGAGGCAAAGGAGCTCTGTAGGCCTCTTTTTTTTTTTTTTCCACAGGCATTGATATAGCTCATTCACAAGGCTCTTCCCTCATGACCTAATCGCCTCTCAAAGCCCCACCTTCTAATACTATCATACTGAGAATTAGAATTTCAAAATATGAAGTTGGGGGGCACACAAGCTTTAAGACCACAGCACTCAGTCTTACTGGCCTTCTTGGAGAGGAAATCTCAGTCTGAAAACCTCTAAGAAATTTCTCTTGGAGCTCTTTTTTTCAATTTTGGTGTAGACTGAGATGAAGAAAACATCTGTTACAGTAAAAGAAGAGAGTAGAAATACACAAAGGAAAAAAAAACAATATTTGAGATTTAAGCCTACCACAAGATTGCATTCAACCCAAGCACAGGAAGCTACAGAAGAAAAGGACCTTCGGAATCATTTGACCCAGAAGATTTTTTTAGATAAGGGGACTGAGGATTAGAAATGTCAAGTTATTTGTGTTGTGCATGATCACCCAGGAAGATGGTTCTGGAATGAAGACCAGAATCCAGGTTACCAGTTCATCTGACACCATAGCTCAGTATTAAGGCTCTGAGAATTTTGGTGGCACGCAGGTGTCAACACTACTTGCATATGAAATAATGTGATTTAAGACAGTAATTACATTTGGAGACATTTTTGTTTACTTCTTACACTTCTGAAATGCTCAGATTCACATAAGGCCTGAGGCAACAACAATTCCTACAGAACCTGCAAATGTTTATCCAAAGACTTGCATCTCTTAATCTTCCAGCATATCCATTGTTATATCTGGCAGCTTTCAGAGAACTTGTCCTGGGAGTGCTGTCATAGGCAACATAAGTTTGCGGAACCCTGAGATTTTAGGAAACTCAAGTGTAAATACCAAGGTACAATTTTTTTTAAAATGTGCTTCTTTATACTTGCATGAAGGTACATTTTTCCATAACACTGTCCTCACTCAGAAGACCATTCCACAGTTGTCAGCTGTTCCCAAAAACATCAAGGACCATTTTATGGTCAACCCTATTCCTAACTCTAATAAACCCATCCCTGAGGTCAGGATGATCTTAGTTTTCACAGCTGCAGCTTAGAAAGTACTTTTTAAAAAGTAATTTCCAAAGCCTCTTAGTCGCAGCATCTCCCCTGCAGATTACTGCAATCGCTTCCTGAACTCCTGTACTCCTGCCCCCAACAGCTCTTTTCTGCAGAGCAGCCAGAGTGATCCTTTTAAAACATTAATCTGATCATGTTACACCCTTGCTGAAAGCATTGTAATGACTTTCCATCGCTTTAGTATAAGATCAAAGTCCTTTACCTGATCTGGTCCCTCCTTACCTCTTATTTGCTCACACTCATCCCGTCTCTCTGAGTAAATGCTTGCTCAGGTCCTTTCCTCATAGGGCTTTTCTCTCTGAGATGTTCTTCCCACAGAGCTTCCTCCTTCCACTCTCTCAGGTGTATGCTCATCTATTACTTCTTCAGAGAGTCTCTCCTTCTCTAAACCTACTCCCGTTTGGTTTGTAAACTGGCCCCTATACACAAAGGCGAAGGAGTGACTGACGAAAGAGGCAGACAACTTCAGAGTGTTAAGTGGCAGGGGGAATAAAAGAGAGAGCTTACACAGCAGCCTTGCTTTGGGGCAGCAAGTAGATCTCTGCACCTGCCCGCCAGAATCTTAAAAGTTTATATGGAGGCCTTAACTGCATTTAGTCACGTATGCAGCCTGGATGTTCTCAACCACACATTGCTCTCTCAAAGCTATGTCCTTGAAAACAGCTCTCATTTGGAGAACAGTGGACAAGAATGTACATTCCAAAGACAGGGAGAGGTTAAGGAGCCTCTGATCACCCAGGAGCAGCTCACTGGTCAAGCGGCTGTCACGTCCTCTCTATGACCGCGCCCCATCCTCACTCTTTCTGTTTTTCCTGCTGCTTTCCCCCGCAAAACCAACACTATACTACCTGATATTAGATATCTGCTTTTTCATTTACTACCTGAAACTTCTTGCTCCACAAGGGCAGGTATGTTTTCTATTGGTCACTATCAGTCCTTAGTAGCTTCTTAGCAAATATTTGCGAAATGGCAGAAAAAATTGTATTGTTTCCTCTGAGGTGGCACAGACCATTTTAGAAGTACTTGTATTGGTCATTTGTACTTATGTATTTTCAACCAATATTTTTTTTTAGTTTTGGTACAAGTAATTTATTGCTAATAATGTGACAGTTAATGTCTAATTTATTTGATGAACTTAAGAAGAGACTTAAGAACCTTTTAGTTAATGGATCTTCTTCATGATATATATTCCATATATACCTTTATTGAAAAATGGGTGGGGCCATGGAAGCACACTAAAAATAGAATCTCATTCACTACTCTGTTTATCTGTATCAAAGTCTACCTCTCATGCCGAAACTGGTTTGGCTCAGTGGATAGAGCGCCGGCCTGCGGACTGAAGGGTCCCAGGTTCGATTCCGGTCAAGGGCATGTACCTGGGTTGCCGGCACATCCCCAGTAGGAGATGTGCAGGAGGTAGCCGATCGATGTCTCTCTCTCGTCGACGTTTCTGGCTCTCTATCTCTCTCCCTTCCTCTCTGTAAAAAAGCAATAAAATATATATTAAAAAAAAAGTCTACCTCTCAGAAGGGTCATTGAATTGTCCATCAAAGTGTGTCTTGATGCCGAAACCGGTTTGGCTCAGTGGATAGAGCGTCAGCCTGCAGACTGAAGGGTCCCGGGTTCGATTCCGGTCAAGGGCATGTACCTTGGTTGCGGGCATATCCCCAGTGGGAGAAGTGCAGGAGGCAGCTGATCGATGTTTCTCTCTCATCGATATTTCTAACTCTCTATCCCTCTCCCTTCCTCTCTGTAAAAAATCAATAAAATATATTTTAAAAAAAAGTATGTCTTGATAAGAAAAATAAGAATTAAAGGTTGAGAATCTTTTCTTCAAAGGAGTAATTCCTTGAATTTCTGCTTGGTATGGACATTGTTATGAGGACTCAAAATAAATCCAGAGCCCCTTCAAAATTTTTGGCGCATAATTATGGAAATCCCTGTATTTAACATTCCTAAAGGCCAAACGGTCAGTACATGACATAATTTACAAAAGTCATCTAATATGGTTTAAACACACAATTGGTATTCAGAAATGTTATTTCTCCTACCTTCCTCCTTACCATGATTTTTCTCATCTGTGAAGGGGATAAAAAAATGTTAGTAAATTATGTGTTAGCTATCTCCCCTCCTCCAAGAATCCTCTTTATGCCACTTCGGGCCCTGCTTTATTGGGAAGAATCCAAGTAATGAGTAAGGTGGGGGGAAATATTAACAAAATGTCTAATGTTAGTGACATAGTAAAGCCAAGGAGTAGGAGGATGAGGAGAATCTACGGGAGTTTATGGGGGTTGGGTGGATGGAGAGATTTACAGGTTGGGAGATGAAATGACACTTGGAAGCAATGAGGAGTAGACAGTTGCCAGACAGATGAAATGCTTCACAAGTGATTGGAAGAGAGGCCTTCTAGAAGTTTGTGGAAGTATTGTAATTGAAATGCGTTTTGTGAAATTTTTGAGAGAGTTTGTAGTCAAGTTTCAAACTGAACTTAATTAAACTTTTGTTACCAAATTCTAGTTTGTTTGTTTGATTTATTTTGTTTGTTTGTTTCTTTTAACTAATTATTTCCTGAGGCAGTGTTCAAAGTAAGAGCAAGCCAACCTGTCTGTCTGGCTCCTCTCTCATAAGAAATTAAAATCCTCTAAGTTCATAGTATTTCTGGATGGAAATTGGGTGGGCAATACAAAGCTGAATTTAGAAAGATTTCTGGAGTTAGCCTACATGAATCCCACTCAAACAAGAAGGAAAATTAAAGAGATAGGTTGGTAGAGAGCAAAAAGTATTCTAAGTATATATTTTACCCCTCTTTGTAGAGGTCTATACAATTCTGACGCACACACAAAAAAAATGTGTGAGACCCCACCATTTGATCCACCACTCAATAAATAGAAAAGCCAGAGTGGCTAAGGTGGCCCATGCCATAACAAAGTGAGGCAGTGAGGGAGGGGGAAAACACTCAGAACCTGTATATATGAGGTACAGGGAGGCCTTGCTTTTAAAGAGGTGACAGAATAAAATTAAATACTCAATGAAAGGCTTTGACATATAGAACTAAAGAAAGGAGAACTTTAGACATTTTGTGATATGTTAACACTGAGTTCTGTCTGCTGACTTTTTTGGAAAGAGACTATATAAAATGGCCAATTTTTAAAAAATTGATTTTTAGAGTGGAAGGGAGAGGGATAGAGAGCAAGAAATAGCAATGTGAGAATGTAATATCACCAGGGATCGAGCCCACAACCCCAGGATGTGCCCTGACCAGGAACTGAGCCATCAACCCACTGGTACACAGGAGGATGCCCAACCCAGTCACACTGGCCAAGGCACCAAATTGTTTTTAGTTACTTGAAGAATAGCTTGAAGGCAAGAGCCAAGTAACCTGACTTTATGCACGTTACAAAGGAATCAGCATGTTTTACTTTTCCTATTTAATCCCTTTTTTCCTCCCTTTTATCAGCTACAGGTAAGCTGTAGAAGGGTCAAGTTTGCTTGTCTATCCACAGAGCCTATCTCTATATCTGGCACAAAATACATGTTTAATTAATTAACTAAAGAATGATTGAGATAATAATCTAATTTTTAAAGAGGATAAACACACCAATTAATGGTTGTTGTCTACATTGACACAACTCATTTATTTTGGACACTTAAGAGACCTGGAATATTTTCACTTTAATTTTTTTGACAAGAAAGCACACACTTGAGTCAGGAATTATGAATGATGTTCATGTCAAAAAGTGGTCAACTGAGTGGCTATTCATATATTTATTAGAAATTTGGTCTCTCGCCATTTTATTTCCATCCAGCCACCAGTGGAAGCGATACTTATAAATATTTGATTGACTAGCTTTCATTTTTACATAAGCAGTAAGCAGCAGAGCAGATGCTTCCTCATCTACGGGATTGCCTCTGTGATGAAGCCAAATGTCAGGCTGTTTGGCAAAAACTTTAATATTGGCTGGGTCTCAGGATCAACTGTCCTCATCAGGATTTATTATTTTTTTCAGGTTATCATATAATAACTTGTAAATATTTTATTAACTAGTCTGAAGAAAGCCCACTTCCTTCAAACCCACGACTAAAAACAGCATAATTTGTGGATAATTACCGGACAGCTCCCTTTCTGAACACTTGACTGTGCTCTGGGTCCTCTCTGCAGCCTTTCAGGTAAGAGGCCACTTCCTCACACCACACCTTCTGGCCTTTAATGATTCCAGGTGACTGATAGAAGAAAGTCTGGTCCAAGTTAAATTCTACACTATAGTGCCTCCTTTCTCCCTGCTCAGAATCTTTCTTCCTTTCACTTGACATAGCTCAATTAATTCTACCTTAGGCGGTTTTTATTTTACCTGTTAAAAGTGTGATTTATCTCTGTCGGCTCTAAAATATATTCAGTCACACGATTTCCCAACAAAGGTGACAGAGGGATATTCAAGCTGAGTTGAATTCTTCATATTCTATGTTAGATTTTGCCACAAATTCCTGATCTTACCCCAGTGAGATGTCCTGTATTATAAACCAAATAGGGTGGCTTAAGCAAATATGTTTATTTTTTTATTAAGAAGTCCAGAACTAGTTGATTGCAGGGTTGATTTAGTAAGTTCACACTCAGGGATGACTTCCCTTAACCTTCCCATCGTGGTTGTAAGATGATTGCGGAAGCTCTTGCCATCATATCATATCCAGCCAAGAAAAATGAAAAAGAAAAAGGAGCAGTACCAGATGTCCACTGGAATCTCACAAGCCAGATGTCTGTCACATGGGCAACTCTGACAGGATGCTGATTGGGCCAAGCTACAATGTCTGTCTGCCACACTCTTCTCTACTGTTTTCCCATAAAGTTCCTGCCTTAGTGAACCCTTCTGAATTGAGAGCATCTCTGGATGTTTATCCCCCTACTTACCCATGAATTAAGATTTTGAGTGCTTTCCATGTCCTAGTTAAGCAGTAGACATATGTCCTGGGTGGTTTTAGTTATTATTTTTTATCTCTATGTATATTTTTGAAGATGTGTAGAAATCATGACTTGGACTCATTATCTTATGAAATACTGGACTTCCAATAATCATTCTTAAACTGGTTCTGATTAGCTTTCATTAGAAACAGGAAAGCCATAGTCATAGGGATATTATAAGTCATAATAACATTTGAGAAGTTTGACATATGAAAATCTATTTGCCTTAACATGAAAATTAAATAATTTTCCTTTTACTGGTCTCTATTTTCAAGAATTTTGAATATAAGTAAGCCTTGAATAAGGTGCAGCAGAGAGAAAATATTATGATTTTAGAAGTTCTCTATTGAATTCCTCTTAACAAAAATATTGTCTAGATTGAATTATAGCTCTAATTTATTCATGTTCCTTTGATATTGATATACATTTATATCATTGCTATATCTTTGAAGTATGCAGAGTGATTTTTCACTTTTTTTCTTTGAAGTTGGCCAATTGACTTTGCTTTGACAATAAGATGTTAGCATATGTGACATAATCAAAAGCTTGAAATGTGTTTACATATGTGGATTTGCTTTCTTCAACTCTTGCTTTTAGTCATAAGAAATTCATGCCTCAGATAGTGGCTGTTTTATGAAGAATGAGAGCCATATTGTGCAGGCCTGGATCTAATCTGAAACTTGGAGCCAAGCCCAGTCTAGATCAGTAGAATTGCAGATACCCCACAATGACGTGGACAAGAAAATATACTTATTGTTGTAAGCTACTGGGTTTTATGGGTGGTTGTTTATGCAACATCATTCTCACAATCACTTATAAGGAGAGCAGCTGTAACAAAAACCTAAAATTGGTGGCAGGGGTTTGGGAACTGGGCAGCCAGTGGCGAGCACACTGTAGTAGTAGGAGAAAAAATCGTGAGGAAAGTTTTAAGAAGGAAAGTGTGGAAAATTTCAACTTATGCCATATAGTGGCCAAACATTAGGCAAAACTGTCACTCTTGATAATGGGGGAGAAGAGAGAATAAATCTAAAGAACTTGTCATGTTAATTGAGATTCTGAGGTGACTCCTGCAATTCTGAGGTGGCCACTACCCACTACATTTGCTACAGTTTTGTAAGAAGAAAAGAACTGGCAAGGTAAAAGTAAAACTGAGAGGAAATATGAAGAGCCTGGAAATGCTAAGATTACAAAATTAAAAAATTAAACTGTTTACTATTATATGAAATATATGGTTATTAACATATAGCCTCAGGCGAAATAATATTTCTCTGTAATCCCAATAAGTTATAGCTTCAGAATATGACAAAACTAAATGTGTGGCCATAATGCTATTTTTAAAACCTCTGAAAGAATTCAATGAATATTTAGTCGATCTCTTTAGCTAGAAAAGAAGGGGGAGCCCCTAGACAACTTGAGTGTGGTACAGACATCTTCTACTCCCAGGGAAACTGTAATTGCAATGAAAATGAGAAGCATGTCTCAGAAATAGTTGTGGTTGTAGCTATTGGATGAAACTCACTAGAATCCATAATTTTTCCCATTTATATATTCTTTTTTAAAATGTTTTATTGCTTAAAGTATTACAAAGAGTATTACATATGTCTCCTTTATTTTTTACAGTTCATTGAGAGAGTTGTATTGGCAAAATCTCCCTAGTCTGGACTAAAGGTGACTAGAGTGTTCAAGATATAAAAAGACCTCTGAGCCTTATACTTTTTCATACAGAAAGCAGGTTCAAAAACCCCTGCTCTGAAGGAAAGCATGTTCTCTCATGTGCTTTTCAGAAGTGGCACAGGAGATTTGGGGAAAGGGAAAGACCTCTACAATGACAGAAAAGGAGCTGTGGGAACAATGGGCCAGGGAGCCATTTCCAGAGAACAGACAGAGAACCTAATCAAAGAGCACTGCCTGCCCCTTTGGCAGGTGGACTTGAAAATATTTGTCTAGCAGGAATATGGAATTTCTATGGATCACTGACTGATATGTGCATTCCATTACTGTTCTTTTTGCATGGGATCATTTATAATATTTTTTCCCAACCAATGTACCCTGGAGACTTGTGAACTTTTAATTAATTCATAGGTTTCTGATTCACAAGAAACTACATCATCTGGACATATATAGATCCTCGGATTCTGGACTTTGAGTCTGCTGTCATGATTAAGCAAAAATTTTGGGAGTCTTTGCATAGAAATGTGTATATTTAACATGTGAATAATTGTGACCAACAAAGAAACTACAAAACACTGAATCATTTTTCTCAATTCTTAACTCTCCTGAATATTATACATTCACATTCCTGTCATGGTTGGAAGGACTGAACTAACCAACATTTGCTTGGGGCTTGATCACAAGAATTGCTTTGACCATTAAGATGTAAGTGGATGTGACACCAGCAAAAGCTTAAAGAGTTCTTTGCAGTTGAATTTGCATTCTTATACTCCTGCCTTTCACATGTGAAGAATACGCCTTGGGTAGGTTTGGGGTCCAAGAAGGATCAGTGATTCTTAAAGATGATCAGAACCCACCTGTAGTTTTAAGTTTAGCCCAACCAAGCCCAACTAAGATCCATGAGCATGAAATTCTTATTTTTGTATACAACTAAGTTTCTTTACACATTGTTATGGTAATATTTAAATCATACATTGTCTTTTATTTAACAAAAACCTTGATGAACCTTTGGAAATAAAGAGAATGCCTATCGCATTGTCTCAAAGGAATATCAATGAAGAAAATGTTGAATTCTTGGCATAATAAAACAAAACATATTTGCAAGTAAGAACAGGGCCCAAGCAAAAGTGAAGAAAATTATTCTGAAGTCATATAACATCTACATCTTCAGGTTACAGGTCTATACTGTTTTTCTGTTAAAAAAAATTGAATCAAAATCTCAAATAATAAGTGATATCCTGGTTAAAGTCTTGAATAAAGTTCACAATTATTTCTTCTTCTGATTAAAGTAACCCTCAAATTTTAAAAATATACTTTGCCAAGTTGATTATAGTGGAATGCACCATTATAGCACCCTCAGTGCTTGGTGGAGAGATCATAGAGTAGTCATTCAGTGTACATAACCCCTCTGACTACACTGACAGGTCCATATGGAGGTGACTCTCATACCACTCAGAGACTTCATGGTATTTTTCAAGGTGGATCTAGGTGATAATAGCTTTCCCTTTTTTTGTTGCTAACCCTTGAGAATGTGTGTCTGGAGCTGCTAATAATTATATCTTCCACATAAGTCTTTAGTTAGAAATAATAACATAGCTCAAAGCACAAAGCACAGTGTAGAAACATAAGAAAAACCTGATAACATTTGAGTACTGATTACAGTCATCCTTAAATAATAAATAATATTCGTCCTGCCCTGGGTTGCTCTGTGGTTAGAGCAGTAGCCTGCACACTGGAGGGTCACGGGTTTGATTCCCTGGTCAAAGGCATGGACCTGGATTGCAGATTTGATCCCTGTCACCAGATGAGGGTGTGCAGGAGGCAACCAATGGATGTGTTTCTTTCACATCAATATTTTTCTCTCTCTTTCCCCCTTCCCTTCCATCTTCCCTAAAAAGCAATGAAAAAAATATATATACTCATTTTTTGGGTGAGGATTAAAAAGTAATAACGATATTCTTCCCCTTCCTAGTTCATTATGTGAGCTTTCAAATTCCTTTTTTTTATTCATGTCAGTTAAAATTTAATTTCCGTTATTTTCATGGTAATTTTTTGATTCATGTGTTAGACCAATTTAAAAAAAAAAACTCTCGTGGCATTTTGATAGGAAAAAAAAAAGGCAGTTCATTTATCATGAGTAAAAAATATGTCCTCAGATTTTAGTACATTAGCATTTACTTTCAAATAGACAAAAAATGATATCTATAAGTTCTGAATTCTGAGTGGATAAAGGGGCAAATATAAATCAAGATTTTTATATGCATTTGTAGGATTTTGAACATATAAAGGTAGACATTGTTAAAAATCAGAAAATACAGTGAACATATATCCTTAAAAATCAACTTGATGGAGGAATCTAACCAAAGATTGAATAAAACAAAAACAAAACTTGGGAATGGAGACACCATAATACAAAAGGATTAAGAATAAAAACTCACACCATGGATTATAGAATTATTGATTTATGGAGAAGAAAAAAAGTTAGAAAAAGTTCAATATTATAAAAATATTCACTCTCAGTTTTATATAGAAATTCAATGTGGTCTCTCAATAAAAATGTTAACAGGTGTTGGTTTTTTTTATTTTGGAACTTTAAAAAAGTCAATACTATCTTCAGTCTAAATTGAAAAACATGGAGAGAAAATCGAAAAAAAAAATTCTAAAAATGAGAAATGAGCGCATACTACCTTGAAATTAGTAAAACTGCAAATAAATTAACGGTAGGAAAATAGTTTTCTTACTGGTGTGGGATAAGATAAATCAATGGAAGATACTAGAACCTCCACATAGAAATTTAAAAAATAGAAATTTAGTATATATTACCATATAATCCAAATCAGGGGAGAAAATATATATTATTCTTGGTACTACTGGCCAGTATTAGTACTGTCAAAGTGGGACTCAGGTATAATTTTGGTTCAGTACTTAAACTAAAATACATTTGAGATGTAGTAAAGGTTTACAATTTTAAATATAAAATGAAAGTAATAGAATAAAACATGAAAGACTTTATGTTAAAGTACAAAGAAGGGAAGGATCCTCAAAATGATTTCATTATAATAGAAATAAATATAGGAAGGAAAAACAATAAGAAATGTAAATAAATGAGAAAATTGTCTTCTGCATGTATGACAAAGGCAAACTTTCCTTAACAAGAAAAAGATTTTAAATATCAAAAAAGAAAATATAAATAATGAACAATAAAAATGTACATAAGGGACAAAGTGGTAATTTATAGAAATGTACACATCCGACAAGATGCTCAGTTCCATTTGTATTAAAATACACCATTTTAGACAACCACTGTCTTATTAAATTTGAAATGATTAAAAAATGATAATAGTGTTGACAAAAGTCTGGGATAGAAATAGATACTCGCCTATCCTCTTGGAGAGAGTGTTAATTAGCACAGCTTTTTTGGAAGGCTTTTTAGTAATGTCTATCACAAAATTTAAACACTCATACCTTACTTAGCTCAGCATTTTCTCTTTTAAGAACAAAGTTTTCTACAGAAATACCAGCCAAAGTTCTCTAGAACTCCAACACAATTATGTTCATTATTGGGGTAAAAAAAATAAGTAAATTGAAAACCCCTCAATGTTTATCAAGAAAAAACTGGGGAAATATATGATGATTCATGTTGGTGGAGGTTCATAGAGAGGCTGTGAGGGCCCTCAACTTTTTCTGTGTACCTTCTGCTCACAGTTCCCACAGTGGAAACTGTTTTCAGGGAGGTAGCCTTGAAAGAGCAAGGTCAAGATGGTGCTGAGACAAACTGGACTGAATGCAAGACTGAACCCAGGTCAGGCGCCTATATAATTTTTTTTTTTTTAGATTTAGCAGGTCTGTGGCCGCCTACCTAAGCCTTGTTTTTAAGTTCCTTTGCTTATTATACCTGTTACCTACACATCTCAAGTGGCCTGCCTCTTCCATCTGCCTCTCCCTGCCCTTCATGTACAGGGGGCCAGTTTCAGATTTTACCCAGAAGTTCCAGAGGGTGTGACCAATACACCTTTCAATATTTTATTATTTAAAATATAACTTAAAAGAGCTATATCTACATATACTAATCAGAAATATCCAAATATGTTAAGTGTAAAAAATGCAAGCAGCAGTATTGTTTTTGTAAAGTTATTTAATTTGTATAAAAGTATATGAAGAACATACTATTTTATGTAATACTAGAGGCCTGGTGCACGAAATTCATGCACTGTGGTGTGTGTGTGTGGGGGGGGGCAGAGGTCCCTCAGCCAAGCATGAAACCTCTCCAATCTGGGACCCCCTGGGGAATGTCCGACTGCTGGTTTAGGCCCAATCTCACAATCCAGGACTACTGGCTTCCAACCGCTTGCCTGCCTGCCTGCCTGATTGCCCCTAACCACTTCTGCCTGCCAGTCTGATCACCACCTAACTACTCCCCTGACAGCCTGACTGATGCCTAATTGCTCCCCTGCTGGCCTGATCACCCCCAGCTGCTTTCCCTTGCTGGCCCAATCGCCCCCAACTACCCTCCCCTGGTGGCCCGATTGCCTCCAGCTTTCCTCCCCTGTCAGCCCGGTCGCCCCCAATTGCCCTCCCCTGCCGGCCCAATGGCCCCTAACTGCCCTCCTCTGCTGGCCCAGTAGCCTCTACCTGCCCGCCCTTGCAGGCCTGGTCACCCCTAACTGCCCTCTCCTGCAGGCCTGGTCCCCCCCTACTGCCCTCCCCTGCCAGCCTGGTCACCCATAATTGCCCTTCCTCTACCCTTACACATGTAAATTTAAGAAAACAAAGCAGTAGTCTAGGTGATCAGGCCTAAATGGGCAGTTGGACATCCCTCTCACAATCCAGGACTGCTGGCTCCCAACTGCTCGCCTGCCTGCCTGATTGCACCTAACCGCTTCTGCCTGCCAGCCTGATCAATGCCTAAATGCTCCCCGTTGGCCCGAATGCCCCCAACTGCCCTCCCCTGCTGGTCCAGTCTGGGCGCCCCCAACTGCCCTCCCCTGCTGGCCTTATTGCCCACAACTACCCTCCCCTGCCAGCCATCTTGTGACCATATGGGGTGGCCATCTTGTGCAAGGGTGTGACGGTCAATTTGCATATACCTCCTTATTATATAGGATACTATCACACAACATAATCTGATACAATACAATTCTATATATGGAAGAAAGAGGACATCTATAATGTTTTCACCAAAAAAGATAAATTTTTAAAAATATTAAATAAATAATGTAAATAATTCAAAAAACAAAAATGTTCATCAAAAAAGCTAAAACACTATTAATAGTAGTTAATAAGTAAGATGGGTAGGGAGATGAGAGTTTTCATTCTTCTTCTCTACTATTTGATTTTGTTTTTTTTCATGAGTCTGCATGACTTTCAAGAGGCCCCTAGACTCTAAGCCTAGAGCATCATAGTTAGAATTTACATTGTGGAGCTGGACCATCTGGGTTCAATTTCTGATTTCACTGTTTGCTAGTTATGTGGCCTTGGGAAAATTATTTAATCTCTCAGATCCTCAGTTTTCTAATTTGTAAAATAGTAATAATCAGAAATATCACCAATAATATAAACCTCATAGGTTTGAGGTTAGAATTCAATTAGTTTGATTTTAAAACGTACATGAAACACAGTGAAACACTTTGAGAGTCTATAATATTAGCTGCCATTATATTATCATTATTAACACTACTTTAAAATTTTTAATATGGTAAAATGTATGTATAGTGAAATATCCAGATATATGTGCACCATTTGGTTTGTTTTAATAAATACATACATCATTCTAAGCACTACCACATGAAAATATAGATACCTTTATAACCCCAAAAATCCCCTTATACCCTTAGTGTCAATTCTAACTTTCATAGGCATTTGCTATCCTGATTTCCATCATCAAAGATTTATTTTGCATACTCTTAAACTTTGTATATGTAGAGTAAATATGTATTATTTTGTTTATGGCTTTTTTGACATAATATTTTTTTTAGATTCATCCATATAGCTGTATCTATAATTTTGGTTTCTGTTTTCTCTTTAGTCATATTCCGTTATGTGAATATATCCAAATTTGTTTATTCTCCCATTAATAAGTACACATTTGAAATGTGTATATTTTGGAGCACTTATGAAAAAGATGCTATAAATATCTTCTATGGACATGTGTTTTCATTTGCTCTTATTTACTTAGGTGTTGAATAGAATTACTGGATGTTTGATAGGTATGCTTTCCTTAAGCAATGTAGGAGAATTCCAGTTCCTCGCATATTTGCCAACAGTTGGTGTTAGCAGTTTTGTTTTGTTATTTCTTATTATTTGCTGCTTAATTTTTTTAGTCACTTTACTGATTACTAAATGTTATATAATTGTGGTTTCAGTTTGCCTTTCTCCAGTTGACTAAGTAGCTTGAGCACCTTTTCGTGTGCTGTCTGGCATTACAATATTTACTTCTGCAATGTTTTTTAGGACTTTTGGCAAATTTGATTGGATTGTTTGTCTTTTTGTTACTTTACAGTAACAAAAGTGAGATATATGTATTGCAAATACTTACCGTATTTTTCCATACATAAGACACTCTTTTTTTCTAACATTGTGAGACTGAAAATTGAGGGGTGTCTTATACACAGAAGAGAGCCACAGGTGCATAGCTGCCCATACGTTGTCAAACAGGCTTTCTCCAATCAGGAGTCTTATTTTACTGACATCAGCTGATGCCTTAATTGGAGGTGGAGGTGGAGAGTGCACAGATGCAACAGGGACCAGAGTGTTCTGAGCCCATAAAGGTGTCAAAAAATAAAAAGATAAATACTGGCAAGTGATTGTCTTACTCTGCAAAATTCAAACTGAATGTAATCAGCTATGCAAAAGAGCATGATAA
>NW_006297819.1:926023-929963 GCF_000327345.1 Myotis davidii | reverse complement strand
CAGAAAATGCCACCAGTTTATGAGTTTGATCTCACATATTAGTATATAGACAGTGACTCAGAAGACAGCAGTGACACAATAGAAGTTGAAGAAATTGATATGTCTGGAACTAATAGTGATGAAGAAGAGAGCAGTGATGCAACAGTGATATGCTGCATAAAGTGATATGCTGCGTAATATCTATGCTATTATAAATAACTAGGGGCTCAGTGCACAAAGTTAGTACACAGGAGAAGGTCCCTCAGCCCAGTCTGCACTCTACAATCTGGGACCTCTTAGGGGATGCCTGACTGCCTCTCACAATCTGGGACCTCTGGCTCCTAACTGCTCACTTGCCTGCCTGCCTGTTCGCCCCTAACCCCTCTGCCTGCCTGATCACCCCTAACCGCCTCTGCCTTGCCCCACACCCGGGACCCAGAATTCCCTCCTCCAGCCAGTCACAGGCACCCAGGACCCAGGCCAGCTTCGCCTGGGCTGGCCGCAGCCTCAGGGGACCACGGGTGGGCAGCTTCACTTGGGCCTCAGCTACAGGCACTGGCATCCAGGACTGTGGGGCATACAGCTTTTCCCTCTCCTGGGCCACAGCCTGGATGGTCCCCATTCCGCTCTCGTGAGGTCATTTCTGCCTGGCTGGTCCCCATTCCTCTCTCCCCAGTGTTGAGTGTCTGAGCAGTTATGGCGTGATGGTGTGAGGGTGTGATGATGTGATGGTGTGACATCCATTTGCATATTAGCTGTTTATTATATAGCATTCTTCTATAAATATTTAGATAGAAATGGTTCTGTGAATAAGGACTTTTATTTCTCTTGGGCAAATATCTAGGCGATTACTGGGTTACATATGAAGTATATACTTATCTTCATAAGATACTGCCATGCTATTTTCCACAGTAGTTCTATCATTGTGCATACCCACCAGCAAGATATAAAAGTTTCAGTTGGTCCACATCCTTGTTAACATTTGGTATTGTTAGCCCTTTTCACTTAGTGGATGCATAGTGGTATCACATTGTGGTTTAAATTTGCATTTCCATGATTATTAAAGGCTTGAACACCTTTTGCTCATTGGCTTATTGCCCATTCACATATCTTGTTTGATTAAGTGTCTGCTTAAACCATTTGCCCATTTTAAATGGTATTGTTTGTCTTATTATTGAGTTGGAATATGTATTCTTTATATATTCTAGATTCCAGCCCTTTGCCATATACTGGTTTTGTGAATATTTCAGTCAATAGCTTGTCTTTTTTCTAAATTGCCTTTAAAAATAGCAAAAGTTTTTCATTATTATCAAGTTAATTTATTTTTTAGTTCATATTTTTGTGCAAGTTTAATAAATATATGTCTTTCATTCCCTTTGTCATGTTTTGTAGTTGTCAGTGCATAGGTCATGTGAAGATTTTCTTAATTTATTATTTGGTATTTAATTTTTGTGGCTGCCATTGTAATTTGAACTGATTTTTAAAAATTATTTCACTAATTACTCATATAAAATATATCAATATTTTTAAATTGTATATAAAACACAATTTATAGCTCTAAAGCTCTGACCTTGCATATGCAACCTTGATATATCACTTATTAGTCTCAGTATATTAGTAATTATTAGTAATTTGTTACATTTTTCTATGTACACAATCATGTTCTCTTCAGAGAGTTTTATTTATTCCTTTTCCATTTTTATTATTTCAAAATTTCTTTATCTTGCCACATTTTGTTGGATAGAATTGATACTGCAATGTTGATTAAAACCTTGAGTGGTCCTTATCTTAAATGGAAGTCACTGAGCCTTTCACTGTTAAGTATAATGTTAGCTGCAAGGTTTCAGAGATGCTCTTAAGCAGGCTGAAGACATTTCCTTTTGTTTCTTGTTTGCTGAGCATTTTAATTTTTTTAAATAAATGAGTATTGAATTTTTGAAATGCATTTCTGTATCTATTGACATTATCTTATACTTTTACTGCTTTATTCTATTAATGCACTAAATTACAATGATCAATTTTTGGATGTCAGATCAATCTTGCATTCCTTAGGAAAACTCTATTCAATCAGATGTATTATTCATTTTACATATTGTTGGATATGATTTCTAAAAATTTTGTTAGGAATTTTCATGCCTGCATTTGTTGTAATATCTTTGGATTTGGCATCAGTATAACACTGGCTTTGGAATATGAGTTGGGAAATACGGCCTCCCCCTCTGCTTTCTCTAAGAGTTTGTGTGTGATTGCTGTTATTACTTCCTTAAATGTCTGATGGAATTAATTATTCCAGCAGTCTCAAGCTAAAGTTTTATTATGGAATGCCTTTTATTTACAAATTCTAATTATTTAATAAATGTAGAACTATTCAGATTTTTCTACATTTTTGGGCTAGATTCTCAAATTTCATGAGTCCTTCAAAAATTTTTAATTTCAACTAAATCATCAATTCTTTTGGCATGAGGTTGTTCATAATTGTCCTTTATTATCATTTAACATTTGTAAAATCTCTAGTGATACTCTCATTTATAATTATAGTAATTTGTGTCTTTTTGCTTATTTTCTTGATCAGGCTGACGAGAGGCTCATTAATTTTTATTTTTCTCTTCAAAAGAAAAACTTTTGGATACATACTATTGTTCTTTCTTACTGTTTTTCTTGGTTTTATTGGTTTCTGATCTTACCTTTATCAGTTTCTCCCTTCCACTTACATTTTGTTTATTCTGCTTTTATTTTGTAACTTAAGATAGAATTGCAGATTATTGATGTTAGACCTTCCATCTCTGTAATAGAGCATAGCATTTAAAGTTATGACTCTTTACTAACACAGTGTTAGCTACATCTCACAAATGTGATATCCTGCATTTTCATTATTAGTCAGTTAGAAAAAATAATTTTTCATTTCCCCTTAAAATTTTTCAACCCATCAGTTCTTTTAAAAGCATATTGTTTATTTTCTATATTTTTTGGATTTTCTAGGTAATATATTTTTATTAAATTCTAATTTAATGTCATCATGGTCAGAGAACATAAAATATTGTAGTCTTTTGAAATTTCTTGAGAATTTTTAAAGATAATATTCTAAAAATGTCTGCCTGGCCAGCGTGGCTCAGTGGTTGAGCATGAATCTATGAACCAGGAGGTCAAAGTTCCCTTCCTGGTCAGGGCATATTCCCAGGTTGCTGCTTGGTCCCCAATGGGGGGCATGCAGGAGGCAGTGTTCAATTATTTTCTCACATCATTGGTGTTTTCTATCTTGTTCTCCCTCTCTCTTCCTCTCAAATCAATAAAAATATATTTTCAAAATAAATAATAATGTCAACTAGTTCTTCTTTGACAGAGGTGTTTATAATTTCTATATTGTTTATGATTTCCAGTGTACTTCTTCTATCAATTACTGAAAGAAGAATGTAAAAATTCCCAATTATAATTTTAGGTTTGTTTATTTTCCTTTTATACCTCTATGGTCTATTTTATTGTGAAATTCTATAACTAGGTGCATAAACATTTTGGATTATTGTCTTTTTGATAAATTTTCATTTTATCAGATTTTCTTCATTATCTCTGTTGATATTTCTGGTTCTAAGTGGATTTTGTCTAATACTAATGCAGTCATTCCAACTTTCTTATGACTGTTTTCTATGGTACACATTTTTCAGATTGTTTTTTTGGAAACTTATCTGTATTTTTATTGTTGAAATGCATTTTTTATAGACAGCATATATTTGGTTCTTGCATTTTATTTATTCTGACAATCTCTGCTTTTGATTGCAGTGTTAGACTATTGGCATTTAATGTTATTAAAATGACTGGGTTTAATTCTACTATCTTGTCATTTGCTTACTTTTCATTCTATCTGCTCTTTATTTCTTTTAACTTTTTTTCTGATTTGTTCTGTACTTAATAGGTTTTTCTTAGGATTCCATTTTATTTCCAACACTGACAGATTAGCTCTTCCCTT
>NW_006297819.1:918195-925934 GCF_000327345.1 Myotis davidii | reverse complement strand
ATATATATATATATATATATATTACAATGCCAAGTTCCTACAGTGGCATAAAAAAAGAGATCATAGTGCTTAGAGACATATATGCTCCCATCAGAGTTAAGAACCTTAGCCAAGGTCAGGGAATTTAAAGCAGAAGAAAAACATAATGTTTAGGAGAAGTAAGTTTCGATTTTTACTAACTTAGAAGCAAGTCTCTATGACAAATCTGTTAAATGGAGGCACTAGATGCCAAATGAAATAAATGTAGATAAGAAATTCAGAACCTGACACAGAAACAAATGAACAATAACAACAACAAAAATGAAAAGGGCATTGATTTGATTCCTATAGTTTTTCTAAAAGCATGGATTTGGGAGGTCCCTCCAGGAAAGTTGTGTAGCCAGATAATTCTCTGAAAATAGTAATTGACATGCCACCGCCGTGCCTTCCAGCAGCGCTTCATTGGAACTTTTCATTTGTGCCTCCAACGACTATTTCCTGAGCTGCCACTGGGGAAGGCAATGGAGACTGGACATTAGAGTCCTACCTGGCAGAAACAGAGAAGAGTAGGAAAGTAAAGAGCTAGAAATTTAAGACTTTGAGTGTCCTGTTCATTCAAAAATGCCGGCTCTCTCCTTGGCCAAACTTCACATACAATTCAGAACTACAACAGTAGTAACTCAGAAAGGGACACAAATATTATTTCAGGTATTAGAAATTTATTTCTTTTTTACAATTCTGGTAAAGATTGCTTTTGATTAATTACTTTATGTTTCAGATGAATATTTAAAAAATCCAAAAGAAGATGAATATATAATCCCCAAGAAAAGACAAAACACATAAACCAGGGGTGGTGGGTAACATCTGGCCTGTAAGGCCCGTGAAATCATTTAGTTTAGCCCTGCCATGGTATTAGGGGCAAGTTAATTCAATGTTTGATCAAATATAGTAGGCTAATTTTTAAGTTGATAATTTTGTATATCCCACAAATGATGTTACAAATATCCAAATGGCCCTTGGCAGTATAAAGGTTCCCCACCCCTGACATAAACCATGATCCTTTTCCAGGATGTGAGCCTCATTCTGTCCATTTGCAACTAGACAGAGCTGCTTTCTGAAGTTCTTCACCCCCCTCCTAAATTCCAAATGTAATCCATCATGTTTCCTTTCATGTTCCCTCCCCTTATACATAAGGGGATTAAAACAATAAGTGTTATTATTGTTTCTGTTCTACCCACAGCCCACCCACCTACTGCCTTGCTTAATTTTCTGGCGGACCATACAATGGACATATGCCCACCAAATTCATATTCTATGTTTCTGATTTGTTCTTCTGCTCACATGCTTTACTATTCCTAACTCCTTAGATTAGGCAAAAGAGAATATCTATGGATTCCTTACACCATTCTTTCTTAAAGCCTTATAGAATACGTACTTCTTATTTCCATTACTCTACTCCTAACTTGTTTTCACCTAATACCTCCCCCACTTTCAGGTGTAGCACAACTTGCAAACAGAGGACATTTCTATGTTAGTCTGTGTTCTCCTAAAAGCAGATGCCAAGATGGGATGAAACATAGAACATTTTTTTTCAGGGGGAACATTGTGAGAAAAAAAAATGGGAAAAGAGTTGGGGAAGGTCAAGAGAACTTCCAGAATGCAAAGCAAGTAAAGCCTGAGTGAAGGAGGGAGAGAAGAAATGTTGGGTGGAAGCTCCTTTTCTGCCCTGCAATGAAGAGCAAGTTACGCTCTCAGGGCAACCTCTAGCCAAAGTCAGCCCCCATAGTAGAGCTATGCTTTTTCTTCCAGGACCATTGTGCCTTACTGAGTCACTGGCTGGAAATCTCAGCTTCAGTGCAAATGGACTGAGATATTTCTGAGCATCATACTGGGGCCCTTGATCAATTAAGGTCTATGTAGTTGGAGAGCTTTGAGGCATAATTCCCAGTCCCATCTTCCAATTCTTTTTCCAGAACAGGAAAGAGATTTTGAATAAGAAAAAAGAAAATGTTGATACAATTTCTCTCTTTTTTAAAAGCCATTGCCTAAACCACCTGTTATTGTTCATAAATGGTAGGTGAATATAGGTTAGTGATTCACCTGTGTCAGGGTAACAAGAAGTGATATTTTCAGAGTAAAAACAGAAAAAAAATAAAGGAAAATATCATATAAAGTATTTGGAAATGCTCCCCAAATCCTTTCATAACCCAAATAATGTCACATAAGTCTTCTAATTAAATCTGGCTTTTCTAAAACACCAACAACAAGATAAATAGTTACACTTATTCTTCTTTGTCTGTTTTGTTTAGTTGTGTGCTATAGATTTGAACCTATTTTCCATTTTAAAAGAGCAACATTTCAGGTATGTTATGCTTAATTTAGTCTTATATGAGTAACCTGGGATCCTAACCATCATTTATGAAATTTATGACATTGCTTCTATGGGGAAGTAGGTTCCAAGTTCCCAGTGATGAATTTATAAGTGAGCTTTTGGGATACAACCTATTTAAAATTAGAGATGTCATATTTTTCAATAGCATACTATGTATTCTTTGCAAAATGTTTCACCTGTTATTTGAGCTTTCCCTTACCACTCTGGAGCAGGGGCATAGGCAACAATTATCTCTGATTCTTTCTTTTCCCATCTGAGATTCACACCAGAGAAGCCAGAAACCTGTACCCAAGCCTGTCTTCCTCATTTTTGTTAACTACCTCCTCCCAACTTAAAAGTAAATATAACCTGTTCTGAAGAAAACTCCTTTTACATGATTGAAATCAGAAGAGTGGTTAACTTTGGAAAGCAGGTACTGACTAGGAGAGGATATAGGAGAGTTTCCTGAGGTGTGGGAACTATTCTGTATCTTTATTGCTTGGTGTTACATGCATATACATGTAATGATTAGATTAGCTCTCCATTTAAGATGTATGCAGTTTATGTAACTATAGTTGAATTAGTTTTTTGAAAACTTAACCTGTTCTAAGTTTCATAAGTAACCCCATAAATTAATCAAAGATAATGAATAATTGTTTGTAAAGAGTTAAGTTTATCCTAACTACATATCTGCATTTGAATCAATAGCATCAACTTACTGCAAGCCACAAAATCAGACTGATGCTAATGTTTACAATTTTAAGTGCTGGTAGTTGGTTGAGAAGTCTGTTTTAAGATATTTTGTTTTTGCCTGTTATCAAATCACCTACTTGTCCTTCCAGAGCACCATTTCTCATTCAGGCTGATGTAATACCAAAGCTGTAAAAGTGCACACAGCACTAACAAAGGTACTAGTGGTGATGAAAGCTACAATGCAAGAACCTGTTGGTAGGAGCTAATTTTAGGAGGAAAATATAGTTGAAGAAAATTTACACTGTCTCAAATTGGAAAGATTAGATCAACAGATTTTAGGTAAGCTCTTGCCACTTTTGAAGTTAGAGGCTCATTTCAGAAGATGATGATTGTCCCCCTCAAAAGCATATAATTATAGATGTCTGCTTATATATGTATATATGTGCTTATATATACAGTACACTAGAGGCCCAGTGCATAAATTCATGCATGGTGATGTCCCTTGGCTTGGTTGGCAATCGGGGCCAATCGGGAGGGCTGGCAGGCCAGGGGGAGGGACTGTGGGAGGTTGGCTGGCCATGGAAGGTTGGCTGTGGGACCGCACTGACCACCAGTGGGCAGCTCCTGTGTGAAGCGTCTGCCTCCTAGTGGTCAGTGTGTGTCATAGCAACAGGTCATCCAGTCGTTTGGTTGCTTAGGTTTTTATACATGCATATATATATATATATATATATATATTCCCAAAAGAGTAAGGAGATAAAAATGTGTAAATATGTAAATTCATTTACAAAGTTAATACATTTTAGAAATAACCCAATACATTAGTCAAAAGCAACTTGTTTTTTTTCAGAAAGAAGGGGAAGCACAATATAAACTCCTGCACTAGCCCCCCATGGAGAACAACCATTCAGTTATTCTGTTTCATACATTTGTCCCTTTTCAACACTCACCAACCATATAATTACTAGCTAATGACATCATATATATAAATATAAATATATGCAAATATACATGCATATATAACCCCACCCACTAGAAGAAAAGCACAGAAAAGGCAAAGACTGCCCTTGTCTTTTGTTGTTCTCCTGTCCCTTCTAGCAGCTAGCACAAATATTTGTAGGCAATAGGTGCTCAATAAAAATGTTCTGCCTGCCTGACTCATCTCATTCTGTCCTTCTGATGTGACAAATTACTACAAACTTTATTAAAACAATAAAACATTTATTATTTCAAAGTTCCTATCAATCAGAAGTCCAGGGGCAATGTGGCTGCTCTGGGCTTCATACGGCCAAATTCAAAGTGTTCCCCTCTAGGGACCCTGTGGCTGATCCCCACATAAGCTCATTCAGGTTGTTGGCTGAATTCAGCTCTGTGTTGAAGCATAGAGGTCGCCATGTACTTCTGACATTTTCAGCACCTAGAGGCTGCCTACATTCCTTAGCCCATGGCCCCCTTTTTCTGTCCTCAAAGCCAGCCACAAAGCATAGAATCTTTCTCATACTTTGAATTTCTCTAATTTCCCCTCTTGCCTCATATCTCTATTTTCCTATTCTGCCACATCTCTCTGCCTGTCTTCTCAGCATTTCAGGCCCATGTGATTACATGAGACCCAGCAGGACAATCTTCCAGTTTGAAGGTCAGCTGATAGTGACCTTCAGTCTGTCTCCAAAGCCCTCCATAGCAGTGCCTGGATGCATATTTTTTTTTAGGTAACTAGGAATGAAAATGCTGGAGGCGCTTATTTAGAATATTTTACCATAGTCCTAAAAACGTAAGGATGTATAGGAAACACTCAAAGTACTAGGCTCAGTGGAGAAGAAGGCACAATATAAATAGTAGTTGTGATTATTAACACATAATGGGCATGAAAGTGGGAGTTGGCAGGGAGTTACTTCCACATGCATCTTTATCCAAACATTTTACGGTGCATGTTGGCAAGCTGCCTTGAGGAGCTTGGCTTAAAGGAATTGTTTTCATGTTTTAGAGCAGGTGCGCCTAAGATCCTAGTGAAAACAGAAGAGTATGAAGTGAAGCCAGTTAAGGTGGGGAAAATATGTGGTCCCAAAGTTGCATTTTCACTGTTTCTTTTTCTGCTCATTTTTACCAATAATTCCAAATTAAATAAACATTCTCTGTTTGGAAGGGAAGTCGCATTAAGGAAAAGGAGGCAAGGCAGTAAGATAAGAATGTTTGATGGTGGGGTGGACTGTAAAGTCCACGCAAGAAAAAATGAAAGAAGACATTTTAACAGAGGAATGGAACAAGACAAAAAAATAACTAAGTGAATGATAAGTGAACCTTACATGAACATAAGGTTAAACTAGGCAGACTTGAGAGAAATTACTGTACTGAAAAGATTGAGTTATTTTTTTTCCCTGTAGCCGAAGAACTCTTTTTTCTCTATTTTATAGTCTAGTCAATTAAAATTATATAGACTGGAAAAATGGTAAGCATATTCTGGTACTAGTTAATAAACATGTCTGTTTTCCTCCAATTTCATATTCCACTATAAAATTAATTCTCTCATCAATAAAAACAAATATTATTGTGGATGCTTGAAATCTGGATCTATTCTTGTGACCAGCACGGGGTTATCAGTCTCTTAGACAAGAAACTTGATTTAGGTATTGGAATAAAGAAAATTGTTTTACAGCAACTGCTTCATACCAGATACAATGGATTGCATTGTTTTTCATCTCAAGACTTCACGTGCATATTCTCAATCTGTAGCTATGTACAGCAGCTTTTTTCCAAAAGCTGTCTTCTAATTTCCCTTGGTAACTCCCCAAATGCCCTACATATTGCCCCACATCTGAAGCTAATATCACACCTATGCATCCTTAGAATTTGAATTGCTACTCAGACATTCTTTAGAGACATTCCTAATGAGTTTATATCAATGTTCTTACTTGATATCCCACTTGTAGGTTTTTATTAACTTCACCCATAAATCTGATTCTATGACAAAGCCATCTTTGTGAGGACCTCCCATAAGCCTGTTACCCACAGATTTTGCACTGCTGTTCTTCTCCTGTTCAGTTGGTGGGTTTTACATTCTTCTTTATCTTTAAAGAAGCAGAGCAAGAGCTAGCCGCTGCATCTACAGTGAACATTACTGTCCTCTGGGTCATCACTGAGATTCAATGTCAGTCTGTGTGTATGGGGCTGAGATGACTGATGCCTGAAAAAGACATCCCAACGCTGCCTCTCCCGACAGTCTCAGAACAGCCTCTGCTTTCTTAATTGTTACCAGAGCAAAGGTTTAATGATGGTTTCTGACACTTGAAGACAGAAGACGGGTCAAAGAACTGGCATGTGAAATCTTTGTGATTCGTAGCTCTCACATATATATCTTTAAACAGAAAGTTTGATTTTCAGTAGAGGGAAAATGTTAATTCCTAGCTGTCTAGTAATTTCTAGACAATACTAAGCAACCTAATTCTTTGTTCTTATTTGATGGTTTCATTGCCTTTGATTTTATCCATCAATTGTGATTTTAATGGCCTAGGTACAGCCAAACATATTATAAAATCTATTTTTTTAGGGGGAGGGGTACTGTTTTTCCTACTAATTCCTTTTTACACCACGAATCAAAAGGCATTTAAAATTGCTTTAAAACTTTGCATTTCATTCTGGTAATGTCTTATTCTTTTTCTGTGTATTTGTTGTTGGTATTTAAATATCATTCTATTGATTCAAATATTTGACTTTCCACTGTTAACTAAAACAAACATCAAAAACAAACTACAAATGTTTTCTCTTTGGTGTAGCTTTCATGGCCTTACAAATTTGTACCCAACCTGTTCATCAAGACTTAAAGGAAGCATCTTCCTCCAAAATCATCTGCTCCAACCAATTTGCTTCATTCATTGAAGGCCCATTTTAAGAAACATTGTAATCTCTCCAGGGCCAGGTAATAAATAATTGGAAAAGTTGAGATAAGGTACCAGGGCTATCATGGGCTCAGTCTCTCTAACTGAGCTGCCTCTTTTTAAGGACATTTATAGTTAGTTGTTTTTTTTTAATTAATGGACTTATTTTTTAAAGCAGCTTTAATTTTATAGAAAAACTAGAGACCAGGTGCATGGATTCAAACACAAGTGGGGTCCCTCAGCCTGGCCTGTGCCCTCTCACAATCTGGGAACCCTTGGGGGGTGTCAGGCTGCCAGTTTCGGCCAGATTCCCACAGGCCAGCCAAAACCAGCAGTCCGACATCCCCCAAGGCAGGGGTGGGCAAACTTTTCGACTCAAGGGCCACAATGGGTTCTTAAACTGGACTGGAGGGCCGACACAAAAGCATGGATGGAGTGTTTGTGTGAACTAATATAAATTCAAAGTAAACATCATTACATAAAAGGGTACGGTCTTTTTTTTCAATAGTTTTATTCATTTCAAATGGACCGGATCTGGCGAGGGCTGTGTAGTTTGCCCAGGGCTGTCTTAGTTTATAGGTTGACACTCAACCACTGAGCAACACTGGCTGGGCAGTTCTTGTCTTCTTGAAGGAAAGATATCAATCAAGACATAAAGTGCAGCTGAAGCATGGTGGTCCCTCCTTTGGAAAACTGATGTTTGAACTTCTCTGTTATTTTTAGATAGCCTCTTAACCTATAAATATAACTTTGTTTCTTAGCTTGAATAATAAAAAAGTTAAACTTAACTGTCTGACCTTGCAAGCTAGCCATCTAACGGGGCT
>NW_006297819.1:909896-918136 GCF_000327345.1 Myotis davidii | reverse complement strand
TTTATTCATTTCAAATGGACCGGATCTGGCCCGAGGGCTGTAGTTTGTCCACAGCTGTCCCAAGGGATATAGTAGTGGGCAAAGTGGCAGGCAGCCAGGGAGGAGCCCGAGCCCAGGCCAAGTGCCATGCTGCTCCCGCTCATCTAGGCCCCGCTGCGCCTGAGGCAACTGCTGGGTAGCAGCAACCCATGGAGGTGGGAGAGGTTGCAGCGTTTGCCAGCTGTGAGCCCCATGTCTGGCACCTGTCTGTCAGCTGAGCAGCACTCCCCCTGTGGCAGCCAAAGAGCCACATGTGGCTTGCGAGCCGCGGTTTGCGGACCACTGGCGCTAGGGCAAGCAAGAGGTTTTTTAAAGGAGTTAGATACCTACAGAGGATAAATGGAAAGGGGAGAAAAAGTGGGTTGAGATAGAGTTGATGAATCATGCCTGACACCTGGGGAAAAAGAGGGAGAAGGAAGGATTGTGAGGGAAGGTCCTCAGACTACAGTGCAGTTCTAAGAAAGTTTCAGTCATGCTGACAGGGAATCTCCAAATTCACTTGTTAGAAGAATGTCACTAGAAGCAGAAGTAGTCTGATTCTGCTCCCTTACCCATGCTTAGTCCTTAGCTGGGAGTGGCACCAATGTGACCATGGTCCACGGTCAGTCTGAAGATCAAGCAGCTAGTGGCTATCAGTCAGCTGTGAAACCCACATTAAGTTCACTTGAAGGGACATCTGAATGGGGTACCTTCATGATTACAATAGAAACTCAGAAAAAGTTTTCCGAACAGTATATTTATGAAAAGAGCATATGATTATAATAATATGAACACAAACTATTTTAGGTATCATTATCTATCTTCTTAATTATCTTTAATCTTCCCTTTTATACTTTAATACCACCCTACTTTTCTGCCAGGCATGATTAGAACTAAATTATCCAGACTCTCCCATGTATAATGATTATTAGCTTTCTTACATTCATATGTAACATAGCCAAGTAGTAGTAGCAATAAGATAAAGTAGATATTGCTATATGGAAGGAATAACTTTATATCTGGAAAAAATGTGTAAATAGCAGCTTTAAATTAAAACACATTTTAAATATCATTCAGCTGAGAAAACTACTTAAATAGAACATATAAAATTTATTCTGTAAAGTGAAAAGTCTTTTAATCACATAGCTCTTTCCCACTGCACCTTTTATTTTAAGACAATCAAAAGTTGTATTTAGTTATATTCTTCTTTCCATGTGCCAATGTGGCTTATTGATCGTGGGAAAATTTTTAAATTAAATACCTATTATGTACCAGCTATTTATTTTCTTTAGGTTAAAAAGAAAATGGTAAAAAACAACAACAACAAAATCAAACAGAATACAAACAGTCCTGGTCTTCAATGGGCTTATGGTCTGTTTTCCTCTGGTTTATATCCATTTTGCCATTAATCTAAATCCATTAGGGACAGATCTGTGGTTATTACTCTATGTATCTTTTCTTACTCCTTTCACCATTAGCATGAAACTATCTTTTATTAAACAAGAAGTAGTAAAGAGTGTAGAAAGACATTTGTCATATTTTCTAGCTGATCAAAATCTTATATAATAAAAGCCTAATATGCTAAGTGTCTAGTCCTCTGGTCTTCTGTTCAACCAATCAAAGCATAATATGCTAATGATATGCTAAGGCCACTCAACCACTTGCTATGAGGTGCACAGACCACCAGGGGGCAGAAACTCCAACCTATAAGTTAGCTTGCTGCTGGGGTCTGGCCTATCGGGACTGAGAGAGATGGGCTGGAGATACCCTGGACCACTCCTGTGGTCCCTTCCTGGCTGGCCAACCTCCCGTGTCCCCCCAACACTAATCTTGCACTGGTGGGGTCTCTTGGGCTGGCCTACACCCTCTTGCAATCCGGGACCCCTCAGGGGATCTCAAAGAGCCAGATTTGGCCCAATCCTGCAGGCCAGGCTGAGGGATTCCACTGGTGCATGAATTCATGCACCGGGCCTCTAGTATTTTATAAAATATTAATATGTTTGGGGAATGCATAATCTTACAAATTTTCCCTCTCTAAATTGGGACTGGAAAACTTACCTCACCAGATTTTTTTGGAGTCAGAGCACAGACAAATTACCTGGGCTCCCCCTAGTAGACTAACCTTCATTATGGCAGAGTGAACAGTTTGAGTAAGTAAGCTCAGAGAGGAACAAAGTATAATTCATTTTGCTTGGAAATATGGCAGTGATGTCTGACTCTGGGTTTGACACTATTTGTAAGGTTTAGTCCTGGAATGAAAGTGAAGTTGGTGTGATTATGGCAGTAATTTTCTAAGAGCTTCACCACACCACTCTTCAGTTGATTTGGGGCATTATCATTCCTAGGAGCTTGTCTGGCACCTCTTTATCCAGCCCTTCCAAAATCATGGCAGCTGCCTAACATGGTTTTAGAAAACTATTTTTTTTTAGTTAAATCAGCCACTATTAGATTGTGTTCGCAGAAGTTGGAAGTTGCTCTAGATTCAGATTCACAAAAGATATCTTCAGTTTCTGGCACATATTTTCCCAGGGACCTCTTGTTTCATGGGTCAATGCTCAATTACTGAGCCACACCAGCTGGGCCTATTATTTATATCTTAAGGTCTAGAACATTATGAAAATATACGTGACTACTTATATAGTAACAATTGTAAATTAATTTAAAATATATGATTTATAATTGCATCAAAATATAAAATATTAGATGATGAAATTACAAAATATATGCAATTTATATGCTTAAAACTATAAGTGATTGCTGAAATAAATTAAAGAAGACGAATAAGTAGGCAGATATTCATGTTCATGGATTAAATAATATTAAAAAAATCTATTCTCCTCAAATATATCTATAGATTTAAAACAATCTCAAACAAAATTTCAGTAGGTCATTTGAAGTAATTGGCTAGCTGATTTTAATATCAACGTGAAAATACACAAGATCTAGTTAGTCTAAACAATTTCAAAAGGAAGACAAAGTTGGAGAACATATATACCTGATTTTAAGTTTAGTATAAACACAATAATCAAGGCAGTGTAGTATTGGCATATACATTGAGAACAGGACATTGTGGACATAGTTCGTTCATAGGGTTTCCAGAAAGTATAGGTGCCTCAATGGTAAATAGTAACAGACATATGAATGGAAGAGAACAGATTCCAGAAATAGACACAAACATATATGGAGAATAGATTGTTGACAAAGATGCCAATAAACCCTGTCCCTAACCTCACACTATACATGAAAAGTATTAACCATTCAACTCATTCTGTATAAATCATTCCCAATCCAATGTGCCTCTGGAAGGGGCATGTATGGGAGGTAATCAATTGATGTGTCTGTCACATGGATCTCTCTCTCTCTCTCTCTCTCTCTCTCTCTCTCTCTCTATCCCGTAAACTCTCTCTAAAAAAGAAAAAAAAATCAATGAAAAAAATATCCTCACTCCTCTGGTGAGGACTAAAATTAAATAAATAACAAACAGTGGTTTTCAGAGCTAAAATCATAAAACTTATCGAAGAAAATATAGGAGAAAATCTTTATGACCTTGGGATAGGCAAAGATTTATTTCCTAACCAGTACAGGAAAAGTATGGACCACAAAATAAAGACTGATAAAGTGGACTTCAATTAGTATCTTTTGTTTTTTAAAAGACACTGTTAATAAAATTAAAAGGCACACAGTACTCTAGGCAAAATATTAGCAAAACTGATAAGTGATTAAAAATTCATGTTCAAGCTCTAGCCGGTTTTCCTCAGTGGATAGAGCATCAGCCTTCGGACCAAAGGGTCCCAGGTTCAAATCCCATCAAGGTATCATGGTTGAAGGCTCCTCCCTGGGTGGGCCCTGGTCAGGGCTCATGCAGGAGGCAACCAATTGATGTGTTTCTCTCACATCAATCTTTCTCTCTTTCTTTCCCTCTTTCTTCCACTCTCCTTGAAAATCAATGGAAAAATATCCTTGGGTAAGGATTAACAACAACAACAAATTTATGTCCACAATATATAATGTCTTACAGCTGAACCATACGAAGACAAAATCAAATAAAGAGTGGGCTAAAGGTTGGAACACTCACTTCACCAAATATGATATATGAATAGCAATATTCAGCATCACTTTTCCTTGGGTATATGTGAATTAGAAGGATGGATAATTCAAAAAGTTGGCAAGAAATTGGACAACTTGTTCTCTCATATATTACTAGTGGGAAGCCAAAATACATACACTTTGGAAAACATTTGCTAATTTCCTTTAAACATTCACTTTCCTATAAACTAACAATGCAATTATAGATAGTGACCCAAGAGAAACGAAAACTGCTTACTTAATTCTGTACATAAGTGTTCATAAGACTTTTTTATCCATAATAACCAAAAACTGAAAAACACAAATTCATATCATCTGGTGAAGGGTAAGCATGTGGTATATTCATACTGAAGAATATTATTTAGCAATAAAAAGAAACTGACATAGAAATCAGAATGGATAAATCTCCAGATAAAAGACTTTATATTGCATGAAATGCTTTATATGAAAGTCTGGAAAAGGACAAACTGTAATGTTAGAAACAAATCGCCATTGTTATCTGGGGGCCAGGTGCAGGAATAGGGGGTTGTCTGCAAACGGTTGTAAGGGAACTTTTTTTGTCATGAGGGAAATGTTCTATTTTGTGATTATGATGGTACTTAGATGACTGTAGACATTTTATAAACTCATAAAACTGTACATTTTAAATCATTGAATTTTATTTTATGAAAATTATCTCAACAAAGCTATTTAGAAAAATATGAATACATATTTTTAGCAAATCCTCTAAACATGTTCTTTGAACTTCCACCAATCAATAACTCAGTAGGCACAGTTTGCATGCCAGCTATAAATTCTTTCTTTTAATGTACTGGGCTAGAAATAAGCTTAGATGTTGAATGAAGTCAGTTTTCTTTTCTTTTATAGTGTTTACAACTAAATCCTAGCCCTTCCTTCAAAGAATGGGAATAAGACAGAATTAAATCTATCCTTCCTTCCTTCCTTCCTTCCTTCCTTCCTTCCTTCCTTCCTTCCTTCTTTCCTTCCTTCCTTTCTTTCCAGCTTTCTGGAGTTGTAATTGATATACAGAAAATTGTACACATTTAATATATAAAATTTGATGAGTTTGGGCAAATGCATGCACCCATGGTATCATCATCACAATTAAGGTCGTGAACATATCCATCACCTCTAAAAGTTTTCTGTGTCCCTTTGCTTTTTGTTTTCTTCTTCTGAACCATTTCTTAAGATCATCCAGAGGGACACTGAGTGGTGCTACTCCCTCTGCAGTCACTTAACAACCTCTTTTATCTACAGATGCCCATGTACTGCGCGTGCCTCCTTTTGGTATGCAACTGTACCTCTTTCTATTTCTAAAACTGAAAAAAACAAAAAGCACCTCCATCTGGAAGTTCATCAGAGACTCTTTTAGGTCTCTTGCTGATTCCACGCCTCCAATTTTCAATGACAAAAATGCTAAAGAGAACGCCAGCACAATAAAGTTCTGGGTAGGGAAAACTCTGAGTCATTCTTCACTGTGTGCTGTTCTGCCTTGTCTTTGCCTCTCCACCAAATTACTGCACTCCATTCAGGGCTTTCCCAATTGAGCCCTGCATCAGCAACTTTCTGCAGCTGCAAGAGCAGCTGCTGCTTCTACCTCCCTCTCCTCACTAGTGGCTGTCATCTTGTCCAGCCCAGAAAATCTATCTAGCAGGCCGACAGAAAAAGAAAGACAAAGAGCTGCTAGTATACTACACAAAATTTTTCTGAAGTTGTTGTCCTTGCCTCAATGTGATGCAGTCTAGAAATTATATATATGACTTCAGCTATCTTTAACAAGAAATGTTTCAAAGGGGGTATCTTCTCAATAGGGGTGATATTTCTAATAATTGATGTTACATTTACTTACAAAGAAACAAAGAATAACTTTCTCTCCTAACACCTCTTCATGCAGATGTCATTATTGCCTTTATATGGACAAGTAAACTTGGGCATCAGCAAAATTAAGCGATATGCAGTGAATAGCAAAGCCCGGTTTTGAATACTGGCCTGCCATATTTACCCAGTTGCCTACTTTGCCTCTGGCCATGATTGGAAAAACTCACACAGTCTCAGTTCAGAAGTGTTCAGAAATTTTATAGATCTCCCAAAGCTTAATTTCTTGAAAGAAGCTTATTCAATTCCATTTTTTCAGTTTCTAAGAATTCAGAGATTTTGGAGGACTAAAAGACCATCCCATGCCAGGATGTAGTTCTAAATGGTTGAAAGCACCAAGGCCCTCCTGCTTGACTGTTACAGAATTTACCAGGCAACCAGAAAATATACAAGGAGAACTTGGAGATTCAGAAAAAACCCTTTATTTAAAGCAGCACTGTTGACTCAGGGTATTTGAAGATCCAAAGCCTGAACAACTTATACAATGAGATTACTCCATATATATATTTCTAAATTCTTTGTTTCCTTACTTCCGGGCTTTTGCAGCGCTACCTAAATTAGTTAGAATGGGGAAGTAAGATTACAGTTAAAGGCCTGGCCTGGGTGACCTCCCCTCTGGCTAAGCTGTTAAATTCTTGGTTTGTGGCCCTTGTAAACTGGGAATATTTAGGAAAACAGATTATTGCCTAAGGAAATGGCAGTGACTTAATTATAGGCTAACAAGAATGTACACTAGGACACCGGTCACTGGCACTGATTCAGATTGCTAGCACACCCCGCCCCCCCACCAGGTTGCCCCCTATATTCTCCTTTAGATCGTAACCTTTCTTCACTTGGATCCCAGGCTGACCTCCTTATACTTCTACTTCTGTTTTCAAACTTTACACAGGAAAATCAGAAATCACATTGCATTAGACAAAGATTTTCTCTAGACCAAGATTCTGGTCTTAACAGAATAACACCCAAACATAACATAACTATCCTCCATTATAGCATTTTGAAATTCTAAATATACCATCAAACATATTTTTTGTAATATATATCCTATGGACATATATATTTATCAAATATAATTATTACATTTACCAAATAAATATAACATTACACACATACTATATTTACCAAATATATATATTTACTAATAAGCCATTGGATTCCTAACCAGGAAATCAGGATCTGAGTGCCAGTTCAGTTGTTTGTGGATTGTGGTGATGGAAGATAAGAAAATTAGCATTTCTAAATCTCACTTCGATTTTCTTACCCATTGGGTTAGTAAAATTATACCTGTCCTACATATCTCACAAGGTTTGTAAAATCATATAAGTTAATTTATATGAAAGTAGTTTGAAAACCATTAAGCATTATGCAAATATATGAGAATCTATCATTCATCATCCTATATAATAAAGAGGTAATATGCAAATTGACCATCATGCCCTCGTACAAGATGGCCACCCCATGTAGTCAAAGATGGCCACCACAAGATGGCTGGCAGGGGAGGGCAGTTAGGGGCAACCAGGCAGACAGGGGAGGGTAGTTAAGGGTGACCAGGCTGGCAGGGCAGAACAGTTAAGGGCAACCAGGTCTGCAGGGGAAGGAAGTTGTGGGTGAGATCAGGTCAGCAGGGGAGGTCCCAGATTGGAGAGGGTGAAGACTGGGCTGAGGGATACCCACCCCAGTGCACAAATTTCATGCACTGGGCCTCTAGTTCTATCTATATTTTTCCAGGGTTTTTTTTTTTTTTTATATAAGGGGCAGTACCAATGCCTTGGATTGATACAGACTATAGAATAAAGCATATTTCTTATCCTAAATTTGTTCTTCAAGTCTCAATGAAGGGTCCTTAGAGATATTCACATTCTCAGTTATTGTATCTACTTTATTCTCTGCCTTTGTTGCTTCAGACCAAAGGATGAAATACACTTAACTCTTCCTACAGGTTTTCCATGCATCACTCTTTTTACATTGGCCTTTCTTGCCCTATTTGCTTTCACCATATCAGACCTAAGATTCTAGCCCATATTCTCTGAGCCCAACTACCACTTTCACTCTGCCCTCCCAATTTCCCCTTGTGCCTGGCTATTTGCCCCCTGTGTTCCATTTTATTATAACCACACTTTGAAACAGGGAGTGATGGATTCAGCATTTTCTTGTGTGTGTCTATATTGAAGGCAAAACAGGTCCACACTTCTCAGATTCCTCAAGAACCAATTATATAGAATTTTTTCAAGAAATCAATCTGTGGAGGGGGAAAACCAAGC
>NW_006297819.1:902946-908495 GCF_000327345.1 Myotis davidii | reverse complement strand
ATATGCAATGCTGAAAGGTATCCTTTAACAAGAGGTAGAAGAAGAAAAAGGTAAAGATACAAATTATGAACAACAAATACACATCTATCAACAAGTGAATCTAAAAATCAAGTGAATACATAATCTGATGAACAGTATGAACTGGTGATTGTAATAGAATCAGGAACATAGAAAGGGAATGGACTATTCTTGGTGGGGAAAGGGGTGTGGGGGTAAGAGAAGAGATTGGACAATAATCGTGCACCTATGGATGAGGACAGTGGGTGGGGAGTGAGGGCAGAGGGTGGGGTGGGAACTGGGTGGAGGGGAGTTATGGTGGGGAAAAAGAGTAACTAATGTAATACTCTGAACAATAAAGATTTAATTGAAAAAAAAAGAACCAATTATACATAAAAAATGACCAATTCTAATTCTGGTCTGCTTCATGAGCCACAGGCAAGAAACATGCCTAAATGGTCCAGACACCTAACTACAGCTAAAATTTGGTTCCTTTTTCTCTTCTTTGACACCCTTCATAAGATCTGTAATAATTTTCTCAATTCACCCTACCATTAGTAAAGTGCACAAATGATCCTCCTTTTGGCCAGGACAGACATGAGGGTTGCTTTCTGTACTAACTTTGTCAGTGTGGAGCTCTCAATTAGGCTTCTAGGTCTAACCCAGCAGATTTCAGATTAATGTTCTACCACATCTGTGCCTCAAGTCTTCAGTCAGATAGCTGAGGATAAACCACACGAGCAAACAAAAGCAATGCTACCACTTCCTAGGCTTTGCAACAAGCAGAAAGCCTCTTTCAGTTGGTCACTTCAGGTGAATAGTCCCATCACCAGCTTTGAAGGACCTGTGCTGAAAGGTGAACAAGGAGAGGTGTTGGCCTGGCAACTGTTGGAACCATCCCTAAGGCAGTGATAGAATTCATCTCCATCTTCCATTCAGTCTCCATTGTAAAATATTTGCCTCTTGAATACTACCAACAAAGTGTGTGTTAGGCTGATTCCTCCTATACAACACTAGTATTCAAGGTAAAAAAAAAAATGTATAAAGTATGATTTATCTGTCCTAAATGGCCCCTGATGGGGTAGCACCTTGGCAACCTACTTCATCATTCATGTCAAGTTTTAGACTCAACTACCAATGAAGAAACCCACTAACTAGAGAGACTGAGCAAGCAGTCCCTTAATGTCTTTCCCTTGTTATTTGAAAAATGGTAATAAGGGAACTTTGTGAAAATTAAAATTAGTGTGTGATTGTTCTTTTTAAAGTGTCTAAAATTTTGAAAATCTATAGAGCTTGACTTCATATTGAATGTCGTTTTCTTCAAGAAGAATTCAATTTATAAAACTACTATAATTTAAATTTAAATTGTCAAGTTGATACATGTAAGTTAGGCATTTTAATCCTTAAGAGGAAAAAAAAAAGAACAGTCTGATTGTCCATCATTTTTGTGCTAAGTGTATATGAAAATAAACATTCACTGTCTTCTCCCACTGGTATTAATTTTCATGTATCCCCTATCTTGATAACCATAGCATAGGCTTAAATTATGTAAATTGTTACATAAATTGTCTTCCTCATGGTGATTTTCATATTTCAAGAATTAATTAGCTGTACTATAGGGAAACTTTAATGTTTAATTAATAGGAGAAATTTAAATGGTCTTAATTGGGCAGAGAATAATTTCTCTTCTTCTAAAAGTTTATCCAGAATACAGAGATTTAAAGGAAAATGCAAATGATATGCAATACATTAGGCTGTGAAAAACTAGTTGATCTTGTTGATATTGTTTTGGTAAATGTCTGTAAAGCATAAGCCTACTACTGTAAATTGATGAATAGGTAAATACCACCATTTCCTGACATTTAAATAAGTATGTTCAAAGAGTTCCTCCCTGAAGCCTGAAATAGGTCACCTGCATCTAAATCTCATTTATTACCATCCTCCGAACTCAAGTTTCTCTTAATAACCTCCTGAACTTTTTAATCCCCTTTTAACTGTCCTTATCTGGCATAGCAGCAATGCAAATAATTCTTTTTGTTCAGTAGAGTTCTGGGATGTCTGGAATCACCAGGACTAATCACAATTAGTATTCCAGGAGTAATGTGTGGTGTAAATAGTCAGGGAAAAACAGCAGTAAGCTGGAGATGATAAGGTAGGACTTCAGGGTATACACCTGATATAATTTTTTTTTGAAGTTGAAAATATGTGTTTTGCCTTTAGTAGATTAAATAAAAAGGCATTAACCACCCCTTTTTCTACATTATTCCCAGATCATTTTGTGGAGTTTAAAAGAATTCCTTTGTTTTGGTTGATTGAGCTGTTTGAAGGCAAATAAAGAACATCTAAGGCTGAAATACATATGAAGTTTAGTTTAAATTATTGTAAACCCCACTTTGACCTTTAATGAAAACAAAATACCTTGATCTTCTGTGTTTTTCAAGGCATACACAAAAGCACTTAGAGCCATTCATAGACTACAGAATGCTCTTTGAGTATTTGAAACACTAGTGTTGTTTTTAATACTACTTATAATTTAATCTATTCAGACTGAAGATGTCCTGCAATTGTACATCTCTTTGTTGAAACTACAACGATAGACTATTGTAGAACAAATGCTACTTTCTATGGTGATGATAATAATGATGATGATGATGATGATAATGAATACAAACTAAAATAATGTCATTTACAAAATAAATTGTAAACTAGGAGTCAAGATATTTGGTGGAATGAACACTAGTTGGGAAAATATTCAAGTGAAGGCTGGAGGTAAGAAAAGAGTCACTCAAATAAAGGAGGGAAGGATCAAGACAACTAGGACCCTTGACTAACATAAGGTTCATTCTTGACATAGGATAAGGTCATCAACCACCCCCCCACCCCACCCCACACACATTTCAAATGTATTGAGTGCATGGATCACACTTAGATGATTTCAACTTCACACTTATGCTAACTATAGCATTTTATATTTCATGATACAGTTTATTATACTGGGAAGAGCTTAATAAAGTTTTTTTACATGGCTCAACTCAATGTTATCATATATAGTGACTAATATGTAGAATATATGTTATTTATATAGAATGCTATTTTAGACTTTTCAGTTATTACAATATTACATTCTATATAACAAAGTAATCATTACCGGCTCATTTCATTTTCACATTTGCTTTGAGTTGCCTATGTTCACTTTTTCTAGATGTGTAGATACCACTATCTAAGATAATCAGGAAATGCTATTATTGCTGTGTTTTTGACCTGTGTTAACCTGCCTAATGTGGAAGCACATATTTCAGAATTGCCTTCCTGTGTGGTTTAGTAGGATTGACCACAAGGATATTTGCATGAGATTTGGAAGGCAGTGAAGGGAAGGCTGGATAGCATTTAGTCACCACCACAACTATGTCTAATTATTGCTAATATGTGTGCTCCCCTTGTTGATTTGGCATAGCAGCTGGACCTGAAGTTTCTCCATCTCCCACCATATCCCCCCTTCAATCTCCCCGAAGGTTGGGCCAGTTGCATGTATAAAGTTGACCCATGAACAACACGATGTGAACTATTTAGGTCCACTTATAAGTGGATTTTTAAACCTGAGTATAAGTGGACTCATACAGTTCAAATCTATGTTTATCAAGGGTGTACTGTAGTTCCTTGAACAGGGCTTCAGCTCTTTCTATAAGTCACCACACTGTCACCATTAGAGGTGGTGACACAGATATGTGAGTTCTAGTTTGTCCACATGGGTTTCAATTTATCTTCACAAGTTTTAATATGTCATTCTCCCCACTTCATGTAAATTTTTCCCCATCTGGCCCTCTGAAATACAGAAATGGCAGGCCCACCACCAGATGCACAGGCCTTCCATAAACCTCTTCACACATACCCACAATAGCATCCATTCCATTCTGATGTCCTATTTCATATCACTCATAGTAAAGATATGCTTCCCTGCTTCAACTCAAACTGACACAGGTGTTTTCTCCTTACTCCATGTTGAAGTGAAAGCTATTTTATTCCCCTCCACTCTAAGGAGTTTTTCAGAAAATAACTGAATTCCATATCTGTGTATCTATAGATCCAAATTTTAAAAGGTGAATGTCAACAGAAATAATAATAAATATGAACACCACCACAACAGTAACTATTTGTTAAGATAAATTAAAAATATTACATTTTAGTTTAAAAAACAATCAATTATATGAGAAACACATAGGATTTTGGAGAATAACAGACTATTAGACTTGGTAGGGTCCCTAAGAATAATTTAATCCAAACTCTCCATTTTACAATAGAAGAAATGGAGAATCAGATACTTGCCTAAGATCACAAAATAAAGTAGTAACAATGCTGAAATAAAGCAATCTCCTTTCTCTTCATACGTTTTTATTATTTTTAATATATATTTTTATTGATATTTTACAGAGAGGAAGGGAGAGAGATAGAGAGCCAGAAACATCGATGAGAGAGAAACATTGATCAGCTGCCTCCTGCACACCCCCTACTGGGGATATGCCCCCAACCAAGGTACATGCCCTTGACCAGAATCGAACCTAGGACCCTTCAGTACGAGGGCTGATGCTCTATCCACTGAGCCAAACCAGTTAGGGCTCTTCATATGTTTTTAATTCTTTACTTAATATCAGTTTATGTAAAAAACCATAAGGGGTTTCAGTTAACTGAAAATTTATTTTGATGCAAAAGGGTTAAAAGACTGTCAAAATTCTAATATGATTAGAGGTTGTATTAATAAAATATAGTATCTAGTATACAGAAGATTATAATCCATTGATGAGTGCCCTGGTCAGACCATATTCATTCATTTAAATACCTAAAAGAACCCAGGTAAGTCATAAAGAAGGTGAAAGAATTATATGGATTTTTAACCTATCTATACTAATAAAAGGGTAATTTGCTAATTAGACAAGACATCTTCCGGACATCCTTCTGGACAAAGACATGGTGGCAGAGGTCTAGGCAAAGGCAGTTGGGGGTGATCAGGCTGGCAGGGGAGAAGTTAGGGGGTGATCAGGCTGGCAGAGGAGCAGTTAGGGGGCTATCAGGACAGCAGGCAGAGGTGGTTAGGGGCAATCAGCTCAGCAGGCAAAGGCAGTTAGGGGCAATCAGGCCTTTAAGGGAGAAGTTAGGGCCATCAGGCTGGTAGGTAGAGGTAGTTAGGGGTGATCAGGCAAGCAGGCAGGCAAGCAGTTAGGAGCCAGTGGTCCTGGATCGTGAGAGGGATGTCCGACGGACGGTTTAGGCCCGATCCCATAGGACATCCTCCAAGGGGTCCTGGATTGGAGAGGGTGCAGACCAGACTGAGAGACCCCCACCCCCATGCACGAATTTAGTGCAACTGGCCTCTAGTCCTTTAACTAATAAAAGAGAAACATGGTAATTGGCGTACGACTGTTACCCTTCCCATTGGCTAATCAGGGAGATATGCAAATTAACTGTCAGCCAAGATGGCGGCAGGCAGCCAAGCAGCTTGATACTACCATGAGGCTTGCTTGCTTCATTGCCCCCCCCCTTGCTGGCTCAGCGGGCTG
>NW_006297819.1:897693-902595 GCF_000327345.1 Myotis davidii | reverse complement strand
TGCGGCTCTGTGTGTGACAGGGGGTGGGGCCACAACCTCCCTATCCACCCTGCTCTGTTCCTGACAGGGGAAGGCGCCCCAACCTCCTGATTAGCCCTGCTCCGTGCCTTATACGGGGGAGCTCCCCAACCTCTAATCGCCCTGTGGCTCTGTGTGTGACAGGGTGCAGCGCCCCAACCCCCTGATCAGCCCTGCTCTGTGGGTGATAGAGGGCGGCGCCCCAACCCCCTGATTGGCCCTGCTCTGTGTGTGGCAGGGGGCAGTGCCCCAACTCCCCTATTGGCCCTACTCTTTGAGTGACAGGGAGGAGCTCCCAACCCCCCTGATGGGCCCTGCTCTGTGCAGGACGGGGCGGGGGCTTTGCACCCCCCCCATGGCCCCTGCCTTGAGTGTGACAGGGGGCCGTGCCCCACCCCCCCAATCAGCCCTGCCATGAGCGTGACTGAGGGTGGGATTGCAACCTCCCAATCTGCCCTGCTCTGTGAATGACAGGGGGCAGCAATCCAACTCCCCAATTGGCCCTGCTCTGAGCCCGACCAGGGGCTGCACCTAGGGATTGGGCCTGCCCTCTGCCACCCGGGAGCAGGCCTAAGCCAGCAGGTCGTTATCTCCCGAGGGGTCTCAGACTGCGAGAGGGCACAGGCCGGGCTGAGGGACCCCCCCTTCCCCCCCGAGTGCACACATTTTTGTGCACCCGGCCTCTAGTCCTATATAATAAAAGGCTAATATGCAAATTGACCAAATGGCAGAACAACTGGTCACTATGATGCATATTGATCACCAGGGGAAGGATGCTCAATGCAGGAGCTGCCCCCCTGATGGTCAGTGCACTCCCATGGAGAGAGCGCCGCCCAGCCAGAAGCTAGGCTTATGGCTGGCAAGTGCAGCAGCAGTGGTGGGAGCCTTTCCCACCTCCATGGCAGCGCTAAGGATGTCCAACTGACGGCTTAGGCCTGCTCCCCATGGGGACCAACCCTAAGCCATCAGTTGGACATCTCCTGAGAGCTCCCAGACTGCAAGAGGGTACAGGCTGGTTTGAGGGAACCTCCCCACCTCGAGTACATGAATATCGTGCACCTGGCCTCTAGTTACATATAAAGGGTAGAAAATTAGTGTTATTTTAACTGGAGAAGGAAAGAAGTGGACAGATAGAACTATGATTAAATATTTGAAGAGCTTATAGAGAAGAGAAATTAAATTTATTCTGTGTGGATTTCCAGAACATAAATAAAATACATGGTTGGATATTAGAGAGGCTGATTAATATTTAGAGATACTTTGTAAAACATAGGGAACTTCAAATCCAAACAGGTTGTCTTATAATGCAGTGAGCTGCCAATCAAAGGAAGTTTTCAATCAGAGGCTTAGATGACAGTTTCTCGGGTAGTTTTAGTAAAGAATTCCCAACGGGGTGGATGTTAGAATTAATGACCTCCAAGGCTTCCGCACATCTCTGCTGCCGAGAGTCTATTGTTTGAATGACAACATTGTAGGAATAAAGTAACAACTTCAATTATTTGAAAGTTATATTTCTGCTATAACCCAGGTAGAAGCTACAATTTGTCTTTAATACTTAGTCCTAAAGTAATGACAACTTCCTTGAACGATTCTTTTTCCAAAGTGAGCTAGATTTAATCCAGGCAAATATATTTGCTTGAATAAAATTCAGACTGTCAGAACTAAAGGTCAGAAATACAGGTTTTAAATGGGGGCGGGGGGGGGTTGTTAAGATCCTCTGGACAACACTGCAATCTTCATTCTGGACTGTGCCCAAAGATCCCCTTCCACAGGGCAGAATGCTGGCCGCAAGCCACCTCCGTGACACTCAAGTTTCTCCCCAGAGAGTAATAGAGCCTTTGATATAGTATCTGAACAAGATGCCAGACCAAGGAAAGGGGGGTTTTAACCTGCAAGCCCTGCAGGCTGGCTGCTGGCGAGGATTGTTTTACCATGGCAGTCACGGACAATAGGAGCAGGCCAAGAAACATCTTTTTTATCCGAAGTTGACACAGAGGATGTTGCTGAACTCAAATATCTTAAAGAAAGTTAAAGAGAAAAGGGATTTCATGGAAACTGACAATGATGCTTTTGAAAGAAGAAAACTGAGTAATCTTGTTTGACTTTTTTTTTTTTAATTAAAAGCTCTCCTCCTAGAAACTTAGAGCAGAGCCAGCAGATTCGTAGGGCAAAGTGAGAACAAAAGGCTTCCCTTGTGCACACAAGGGCAGGGCACATCACGGTAGCCTGGGCCTTCTTTGGGAGGAAATTACCGTGAAGAGGAATCATGAGTGTATAATAGGAAAGGGGGAAAAAATGCTCCATACAGATTTCATAAACAATTACATGACTTACACTCAGAAGGGATCTTCGCTGTTATCTGGGGAACCCTCTCATATGTGGCAGCACATTTCAATCATCAGTGGAGCTCATTAAAAATAGAGTTAATCAAGCTCCATGCTAGAATAATTGTGTCAGAATCTGATACTCAGACAGGTTTGAAAATTTCTAATCTCAAGCATCACCAAATATTCTCCTTACTTCTACCCTGATGCTGGCACAACCATAACTCCTTTGGACTTCTACTCTAGAGTGTGTTTAGTAATCAGATGTAGTGGATAGTAATCATTCATAGCAGCACTATGGCCACATCACCTCACTTAATAATTAAAACAATTCTGAAAGATAATCGTGATTTTATTTTACCAGATGAGAAAACCAAAATTGTAGCTGCTAACTGATCTACCTAGAATTTAAACACAGACATGACTCAGCTCATGTTCTTTCCACTATTCCATATAGCCATAGGTTGAACCATTTGCATGAAATAGCCAGTATTCAATTTTTTAGTCAACCAGAGTTATGACTTTTTTCCTGTTAATAAAATAATTTTAAAGTCTTAAAAGAAGATAAAGTGCTGTATAAGGAATTGCTGTAAATAAATAAAGCTATATGAACATTACATTTTACAAATTAAATTTTTAAATGAATTGCATTTTGATAAAATGAGAAATAAAATACCCTATCGACTATTAATAGGAAATTTCTTGCTTAGCTGATATCTATCTGCTTGTTTTATTTCATGATGAATCAGAAGTCTGCAGCCCGGACCTGGATGACACAAACTAGGTACCACAAGGCACAGCACTTAATGGGACAGTCACTCTCAGATACTGACCCAGCACTTGCATGAGCTTGAGAAGGAGTGCCTCCTTAAGTTTGGTGCTTGCTCCCCAGCTGACCCCAGTCAACCTGCCCCCCACCACCACCCACCCCCGGTTCTCCATTTGCCATCGGGTGATCGCCCTGGTGCTTCTTTTGCTCATCTCAGTCCTGGCTTCACACTTCATCTCCTTTTCTCCTCTCTTCTTTCATTCCACTTTTGTGCATTCTGTACCCAAGGCATACAAGGCAGGCAATTATAATCATGAGATAGAACTCTAAGGCATCATCCATTCTTTATGCATTGGGCAAAAAGTCACTTGCATTGCTTTGGGGAGAACATGCAAAGATTGAACAGAAAAAATGGCAACTATGTGGTAAAAAGAGGGGGAAACCAATCTATACTAATGAAAGGGTAACATTCTAATTAGACCAGATAGACCGGATGTCTTCTAGATGTCATTCTGGATGTCTTTCCTGACAAAGCTGGGGGCATGGCCAGCCTGCAAACCCTTGGCAGCCCCAAGCCCAGGCTGGCCCCGCTCCCCAGAGGGGACTCCCCACCCTGATCGGGGGCCCCCTTTAGAACAGTCTAGCCAGCCCCTACCTGGACACCAGGTCTCTATCCTATATAATAAAAGGGTAATTTGCAAATTGATCCTAATGGCAGAATGACCAGAATGACCCTGGACCAGTCACTATGAGGCGCACTGACAACCTCTTGATCCCTTTCCCTGGCCAGCAGGCTTCGATTACCTGATGGCCATCTGCAGGGGCGGGGCTGGTGAGTGGGCAGGAACAGACGACCTCTTGGTCCCTTCCTCCGGCCATTAGGCACTGATCACCCGATGGCAAATGGGGAACCAGTGGATGGGTGGTGGCAGGAGGTGGGGCCGGCTGCAGTCAGCTGGGGAAGAGGTCAGCTGGGGAAGAGGGCCATGATCTCAGGCCAGGCCTAGTCAACATACCTATGCATGAATTTTGTGCACCGGGCCTCTAGTCCTATATAATAAAAGGCTAACATGCAAATCGACCAAACAGCAAAATGACTGGCCTCTATAATGTGCACTGACCACCAGGGGGCAGACACTCAATTCAGGAGCTGGCTGCTGGTGGTCAGTGCACTCCCCCTGGCTCAGCCAGAAGCCAGGCTCACAGCTGGTAAGCACAGCAGCGGTGGCAGGAGCTTCTCTTGCCTCCGTGGCAGTCGGACATCCCCTGAGGGCTCCCAGACTGTGAGAGGGTGAAGACTGGGCTGAAGAACTTCCCCTTCCCCCTCCCAAGTGCACAAATTTTGTGCACTGGGCCTCTAGTTTATTTAAAAAGTGACTGAGTCGTTGATCAGTTGGCTCAGGTGGTTGATGCATCATCCCATGCACCAAAGGGTTGCCAGTTTTATCCCCATTGGGGGCCTATCGGGGAGGTAACCAATCAATGTTTCTCTGATATATTGATGCCTGTATTTCTCTCTTCCCCACCCCCGCCCCCTCAAATCAGTAAAACATATCTTTAGGTGTGGTTTAAAAAAACAAAGTGGCCTTAGCCAGTTTGGCTCAGTGGATAGAGTGTGGGCCTGCAGGCTGAAGGGTCCCAGGTTCAATTCTGGTCAAGGGCACATGACTGGGTGGTGGGCTTGATCCCCAGTTGGGGGCATGCAGGAGCCAGCCAATCAGTGATTCTCTCTCATCATTGATGTTTCTATCTCTCTCTCCCTCTCCCTTCCTCTCTGAAATCAACAAAAAT
>NW_006297819.1:893649-896647 GCF_000327345.1 Myotis davidii | reverse complement strand
CATAACATACAGTTTTCCACCTTCTTTTTCAATTGTAGTTCACATTCAATATTATTCTGTATTAGTTTCAGATGTACAACATAGTGGTTAGACAATCATATACTTTACAGCAAGCATGTCAAACTTAATGGCTGCATGCCTCATTTATTTGGCCCGTTTTAGCCTTTGAGTTTAAATGCTTGCTTTACAGAGTGGTCCCCCTGATGTTTCAAGTAACCCCTCTGGCCCGTACATAGCTATAACAATATTATATTTCCCCCCTTTGATCTCTCACCGGCCACTCCCATCCCCCAGTGCTCTCACCGCCCCCTGGACTCCTAGATACCAGATATGGAGAATGGCACAGCTCCTTGGAGGCTACTTGGACTCAGGGACTGGCACTTTCCATATAGTCCTTCTATGGAGAAGATAGTCTTGCCTCTGAACATCTTTAGAAAATATAAATAACCCTCCATGAGACATCCTGCACCAATGCCAGAGAACATTCCTCCTCCATCTCTATTTTCTTCTGAGCCCAAATCCTCCATTTTGCAGGGTTTTTTCAAAATTTCCCAGTGTCATGTGCCAACATAAAACTGTTATACATTTCCCCCCAAAATTTATCTCTCAAATATTAAAAGACAGGCTTGTAATATTTGTTATGGTTATACCTATTAAACAATGCAGGCTCTTCTACTGAGCTGGACCAAGTCAAATTCTGTTACTTTGAATATATCTCATTTTTCAGGGAGCATTTAAAACATATTTGTTAGGTAGCAGTTTCCACCATCACCACTCTTATACAACATAGAGCTGGAAGTTCTAACCAGGCATCCAGATTGGAAAAGAACTAAAACTTTCTCTATTTTCAGAAAATATAGTTGTCTACATAAAAAGTGCCAAAAACTCTTAGAACTAATACGTGAGTTCAGTGAGGTCATAGGATACAAATTCAACACACAAAAATCAATTACATTTCCTACAGGAATTGAATTGAGGAATAAAAGTTAAAAATACAATGTCAATCATTATGGCTTCTAAGAAAATTAAATAATTAGGGAGGGATACACTTAACAAAATATGAATAGAATCAGCATGCTAAAATTATAAAATGTTGATGCAAGAAATCAAAGAAGTCCTATGTAAATGAAGAAATACATCATGCTCATGGATTAGAAAGCTGTTTTCAACATGGTGAATATGTCAATTATTCCCAAATTGACTTACAAGTTTAATGTAACTCCTGTAAAAATCTCAGCAGGTTATTTTTGTAGACAATCTTGGGCACATCTCATAGAATAGCTAAAACGAACTTGACAAAGAGGAATAAAGGGGAGGAATCACTCTACCCAATATTTAGGCTTACTATATAGATATATTATTCAAGACAGTATGGTATTGGCAGAGCTATAAACTCATAGGTCGGTTGAACACATCACAACCCCAGAAATAGACCCACAGAAATATGCTCAAAGTATTTTTTAAGGTAAAAGCAATTCAATGGAAGAATGATGTCCTTTTCAACAAAAAGTGCTGGAGCAGTGGAATATCCATAGGCAAAATAATGAACCTCTACCTAAACCTCACACCTAAGACTTCTACAGAGTTTAATAAAAATAAATCATGGACTTTAATGTAAAACATAAGACAACACAAAATTTACAAAGGAGAAAATCTTTGGAATCTAAAGCAAATCAAAATCCTGAATTCACAAAGAAAGGCAGATTCCAGAATCCTGCAGTTGGGTCCAGCTCTCATTCTGCGTATTGGCAGCGATGAGGAAAAAGCCTTTCTGTTTTCCTACTGTCCCCAGCCCACCCTCGCCCCCTCCCACTTCCCCTGCCTCTTCCTCCTCACCTGGTTTCCCACACTGCCTTTGGCAGGCCCCCACTCAGAGCCCTCAGCCTGGCCCTCCCCTTGCTCCCCCACCTCGCCAAACCAAGTTGCCATCTCTCACCAATGAGCACCCTCCTCACTTGGTGGCCCAAAAGGCTTGCAGCCTCCACAGGTCCCCTGGAGTCCCCTGCTCCCACTACCCAGCCCATCCCCCTTCTCCTCCTTCCCTCCACCCTGTCCAGCTGGCCTCCCTCTCTGCTCTTCACTCTTCCTTTGCCCCACACCCCCCTTCTGGACCTTCACGGGCCTGCAGACACCTGGGCAGGCAGCTCACCTGCCTACCCTCCCCTCCTTCCCAGTCACCTCCTCCCACAATCTCCCCTCTGTTGGGCCATTCTTCAAACTGTCCCCTGGGACAGGAGTCCCTGCCAATGGGAACCCAGACCTCTCAATGCTTCAGGAGTCAGGCACCTGCTGGGCACAGGGAGCAAGACATGGTGGGCAGCAGCTACAGGTAAAACTGGTGGGCCCTCCAGCACTCCAGAAAGAGCCATCTCCACAGAGTTATCAGCCCTCTAGTCCACCTGGCCTGAGTCTCCAGGTGGATATCCCATCTGTGGATTGGTCCTCAGGCCAAAGAAAATGTAACAGGCTCCTGGGTATCCACACATGGGTCCTACCAGGCTCTCAGAGCTGCCATTAGAAGGGAGTGGCGGGGCTTGGACTCAGGCCATCTTTCCCTGCAGGCCCTTCCCCTCCACGTGGCCAAGCACAGTCCCCTCATTCAGAAGGAGTGACTGTGTCATGTGCCTGGTACATACCCCACCCCCCAACCAGCTTTCCCAAGAAACCATGACTAGGAGCCCTCTGGCTAAGCAAAGACTGCCTGGGATGGGGCACGATGGCAGTGGGAGGAGAAGTGAATCCCTGCTGAGAGAAGCCTAGGACCCCTCTGGGGCAAAGCGCCCTGTTCACTCTGGTCCTGGGCAGTTGCTGGTCATCAGCTTAGCTCAGACTGGACTGTGTTTCCGGAGCCTCCTTGGGGACAGCCTTAGGCTTCTGGGGGTGTGGGAGAAAGTTGCATCTGGAGATGAGAGCTATCTGGAGGGGTCTCTCTGAGGCTTCGGGGCCTCCACACCTTCCTTCACACCCTTCCCTGCAGGCCCCAGGGCCGCCAGGGCTG
>NW_006297819.1:875989-876756 GCF_000327345.1 Myotis davidii | reverse complement strand
TTTTTTTTAAAAACGTAAGCGGGCCAAACCGGTTTGGCTCAGTGGATAGAGTGTGGGCCTGCAGGCTGAAGGGTCCCAGGTTCAATTCTGGTCAAGGGCACATGACTGGGTGGTGGGCTTGATCCCCAGTTGGGGGCATGCAGGAGCCAGCCAATCAGTGATTCTCTCTCATCATTGATGTTTCTATCTCTCTCTCCCTCTCCCTTCCTCTCTGAAATCAACAAAAATATATTTAAAATAAAAGTAATGGAGGCTGAATTGTACTTAATATCCATTAAGCTATTGAGGGTTCTGTTTTCTTTATGTCATGGTGACTCTGGCGTTATCATCACCATGACCCTCCATTATTAACTAGCTTTATGAGCTAATAACTTATCTGTGTCAAAAGTCATAAGTGCACATAAACAGCATGATTCAATAACTGCATAAAAGAAAAATGCAACTGAACAAGTTATTTTTTATTGTGATGAAAAACATAACATACAGTTTTCCACCTTCTTTTTCAATTGTAGTTCACATTCAATATTATTCTGTATTAGTTTCAGATGTACAACATAGTGGTTAGACAATCATATACTTTACAGCAAGCATGTCAAACTTAATGGCTGCATGCCTCATTTATTTGGCCCGTTTTAGCCTTTGAGTTTAAATGCTTGCTTTACAGAGTGGTCCCCCTGATGTTTCAAGTAACCCCTCTGGCCCGTACATAGCTATAACAATATTATATTTCCCCCCTTTGATCTCTCACCGGCCACCCCCTCCCCCCG
>NW_006297819.1:874561-875720 GCF_000327345.1 Myotis davidii | reverse complement strand
AAATGTTGAATATGTCAATTATTCCCAAATTGACTTACAAGTTTAATGTAACTCCTGTAAAAATCTCAGCAGGTTATTTTTGTAGACAATCTTGGGCACATCTCATAGAATAGCTAAAACGAACTTGACAAAGAGGAATAAAGGGGAGGAATCACTCTACCCAATATTTAGGCTTACTATATAGATATATTATTCAAGACAGTATGGTATTGGCAGAGCTATAAACTCATAGGTCGGTTGAACACATCACAACCCCAGAAATAGACCCACAGAAATATGCTCAAAGTATTTTTTAAGGTAAAAGCAATTCAATGGAAGAATGATGTCCTTTTCAACAAAAAGTGCTGGAGCAGTGGAATATCCATAGGCAAAATAATGAACCTCTACCTAAACCTCACACCTAAGACTTCTACAGAGTTTAATAAAAATAAATCATGGACTTTAATGTAAAACATAAGACAACACAAAATTTACAAAGGAGAAAATCTTTGGAATCTAAAGCAAATCAAAAGTTGTTATACTTGACACAAAAGTAGGATTCATAAAAAGGAAAAAATATATAAATTGGACCCCATCAAATTTAAAACCTTTTTTTCTCGGAGAGCCAATGTGACAATGATGAAAAGACAATGTACAGACTGAATGAGAATATTTGCAAACCACATATCTGACAAAGAACTAGTATTTTATATCTATACTAATAAAAACTTAGGTGGCCCTTGCGCCCTCGCACGCAATGTTATCACAAGATGGCTGCCACAAAATGGCCACGTGCACTGTGGAAGTAGGGCCCAGCGGCCGCTCTGTGTGGTGAGGCCTGGAGGTCCTGTGGCTCTGCGTGGTGTGGAGGAGCCCAGTCCCAGTGCAGGAGGTGGGTCATGGTAGGGGAGGGCAGGTGGGGGCCATCAGGCCGGCAAGAAAGGGAAGTTGGGGGTGATTGGGCCGGCAGGGGAGCAGTTAGGCATCAATCAGGCTAGCTGGGGAGCGGTTAGGAGCCAGCAGTCCCGGATTGAGAGAGGGATGTCCGACTGCCGGTATAGGCCCAATCCCTGCAGGATAGGGTTTAAACTTGCAGTTGGACAACCCCTGAGGGCTCTCAGATTGGATAGGGTGCAGGTTGGGCTAAGGGACACCCCCAGTGCATGAATTTCGTGCACTG
>NW_006297819.1:871209-874361 GCF_000327345.1 Myotis davidii | reverse complement strand
TCCATAAAATTAAATAAATAATATGCAATCCAGTTAGAAAATGGGCAAAAGATATAAACAGACCTGAAGAGGATATGCAGAGAGCAAATAAGCACATGAAAAGATATTCAATACCATTAGCCATTGAAAAACCAGAAATTAAAACCACAATAAGATATTATCTCACATCTATGAGAATGGCTAAAATAAAATGTAGCAATAATTCCAAATGCTGGTGAAGATTTAGAGAAACTGGATAGCTCATATATTACTGAGGGGAATTTAAAATGGAACAGCCACTCTGGAAAACAGTGACAATTTCTTATAAAACTAAACATGAAATTACCATATGACCCAGCAATTGCAAGCTTGGACTTCTATCCCAGAGAAAGAAAGGATTTCTTTTCATCAAAATACTCACAAAAACAGATTCATAACAGCTTTATTTATAGTAGCCAAAAACTGCAAGCAACTCATATATTCTCCAACAGGTATTAAACAAATTGTAGGACATACGTGCCTTGGAATACTACTCATCAATAAGGAAGAATGAATGATTAATTAAAGCAACAAGTTGGATGGATCTCTAGGAAATTACGCTGAGTGAATAAAAGCCAATCTCAGAAAAAGTGAAACTGTATGATTCCATTTTATAACACGTGAAACGGCAAAATTTAAGAAACGAAGAATGAATGATTGTCAGGATTTAAGGATAGGACAGGGTATAGGTGTAATTATAAAAAGACAATATAAAGGGTTCCCTTAGCACTGGAATTGTTCAGTATCCTGACTGCAATAGTGGATACACAAGCCCTCAAAGATGACAAAACCATATAGCACTTCACACACACACACACACACAAACACACACGCGCGCGTGAGTAGTTCAGGTAAAATTGGAGAAATCTGAATAGAAGGGAATATGGCATAGTCATGATATTATTATACTTTTGGAAAATTGTCATCAAGGGAAACTGTCCCAAGGTTATTTAAGAACCTTCCTTGACTTGCTTTCCTTTCATCCTCAGATATATTAGAGTTTCAAGTAGGGGCTCATTTACGGCACATTGAAATGTCTGAGAAACTACAAGAAAGAAAGCAAATGATTTTTTTATTTAATATGCTAGCAACATCAGCATAGGCAGGTTTTAGCTAGAGCATCAAGAAATAACTAGTAATTACCTTATTGTGGGCTACAGGAATAGAAATTGAAAACATGGTTACTAAAACCCTCAAATCCACGGGTATTCCTGAAAATTAATGAGGGAATCTTGAAAAGGTAAGATTCAATTTTCTCCAATGTAAAGAAAGGAGCCCTTATTATTTCATGTGCATAATTCATGCGGTATGGGTATAATTTTTTTTGCAAAAAAACCCCACACAATATGCCTTTATGCAAAAGAGAAAACCATTTCTCATTTGTAAAACAAATGGAATCTCAAGTGCAAACTATGGCAATGACCAGTGGAAAAAGTTTTCCTCATGAAATTAACCACTTAATAAAAGGGTCCTGGGAAGACGGGAGGGGAACATGTAGATGCACAAGGTTTCTTCTAGTCTTTACCCTACAGATTGCAAGCAAGTAGCACAGACTAACAGGGCAGTAAGATGGCAGCCATATGAGGTTACGCAGGTATTTTGGAAGCAGGAAAACAAGATAAGATGTTCATGAAGTAGCAGCTCTTGGTGAAAGATTCAAAGATATGAACCTTGGAAACAAGCTAGCGCCTCTCACGGGCTAAGAACCTAAGCTTTGTCAAACGAAATTCGTTTGAGATTTCTTGCTTTTTTTTCCCCATTTATCTGTTAGTAAACTTCTTGCCATTTCCTGCGGATCTTAACTGTACTGAAAATATTTGGTCTGAATGTGTGCCTGAGCTTTTAAGTGACAGAGCAGATTCATTAGGGTAGAACCAGTGGCAATGGCTTTTCAGGGAAGTGCAGAAAAGAAAGATAAACCTCATGGAGAAGAAATATGGGGCACCCAGTGGTGCCACTGCTCTCCACTTGCTAAGCAATGACGTCTGCATGCTCAGACTTAATAAGGGAGTAATGTTTTTTATTCATAAAGCAATAAAGTTTGTTCACCTCCCTCACCTTTTACCCCCGAAAGCCTGTTGCTAAAGCTAATAACCATTTTCTTGTGTTTCATGTCAAGGCTGCTATAGTTTACAACCTCATTGTCCAGTTCCTGCTCTCACTCTTCAGACTGAAGCACGCTACCTAGATTGCTGATGTCATAGTCTGTGCAAGATCCAAAGTCATTTTCTGTCACCTGCTTTTCAAGGCACTTTACATTCAAGGTGGTATTGATAAACAGTGCGCCAGAGTAGGAGCAGGAGGCACTGGATATAAAAGAAACAGAAGATACAGTCCTGTCCTTGGAGAATTCATAAGTCATGAAAAGGGCTTCGGAAGGCTCAGAAAGCAATTTGCAAATAGACACATTCATTAATATAGTGCAAACAGAGTATTATCTATAGAGCAAAGGAAGGATAATGAAAATAATAACCGAAATTATATAGTCTTTTCTAATTTATAAATACCTTTATTACCTTATTTCATTAGCTATAATCCTGTCATATAAAGGACTAACTTTATATTATCCTTTCCTTGATGCTGAAAAAACTGGGACTTAGAGTTTGTCACTACTATGGCCACACTGGGGCTTTGAGTCCTTATTCTTTCTTCTACCACATTCCATTTTCAGAATCCAGAGAGGTGAGATTAATTTGTAAAGTAAATGAGTTTGGAATAGAGCTTTATGGGCAGTAAAGTTATGTACAATGGCAGAAAAAATGGCAAGACTATTCCAGGTAAACTGTTAATCTTAAACAAAACAAAACAGAAACCCACCGTAAAATGCAAAACTGTTGTTTTTAAGGATATTTTTTGATTAGTGCAAAAACCCATGTTTGGTTCAAAGACAGTTTCTGTGTACTTATCCTTTCTCTTTTGCTTTGCTAACTATATTTTTAAGTATAGAACCTTGAACAAACCACACAATCCATCCACTCACCTTGTTCCATACATAAATTGGGCCTAATAACATTTTCAGTGGTGGCAACTAACTCAAAGGAGCTCAATCCTTTTTATAAACATCAATCTTCCATACATCTCTTTGCAGCAAGGAGAAGGCAGGTGTTAATTTTCATAAAGCTGCATGAGAAGAC
>NW_006297819.1:869167-871172 GCF_000327345.1 Myotis davidii | reverse complement strand
CTGAAGTGAAAAAGTAGCCCAGGCAAGCTAAGAACTGTTTCACAGGCATAAAGCCCATGGCCACATGATCTGCATAATGAGGCACAGCCCTCCCTTCAAGCTGAAGTTCCCTGCTGCACACCAGTAAGAGCAACATAAATAAAGCACGGAGGCAGGGGAGAGTCATCGATGAAACCAGAATCAAAGGGCAGCAATGTATGTCGGGGAAGGGTAATTTTCCCTCCCACCAATGAAACGCCATTTCCATGATCATTCAATGAAGTCCACAACCTAAAATCCCATGCAGGTGAGAAGAAAGATGCAACACTGGCTTATCACTTGCAGCATCGCTCACATTTCCTCGGAATAGAAATATACAAAATGTACAAACCCAACTGACAGAATTGCCAAGAGAACCTCCCTTGTCATTGTGCTGTCACACTGCCCAACCTCAAGGCACTGCTTTTTGCTAGTGCATTGCTTGGGATTATAGCATCAACTACTTATCCGGGAGCTAATGCATCCTCAGAATGTGCTGCCCTGGCAGAGGAGACATGAGTAAGGCATAGTCCTGACCTCAAGACAGTGAATGGTTAAAACCATCGAGGTGGCCTTGAACAACACAACCTTGCATAGTGTGAAGGGCTACGCCAATCACAAGAATACTCTTAAAAGATATTGTGAAGAGTTGCAAAGAACTTGGTTTGAGAGTTGGAAGGTCTTTTTCTATTCTTCATTTCATCGTATTAACTATGGCAGTAATATTATATATTTGTCCCTTAATGAACTTACCCATGAAATGTAAATAATAACAGCTGCCCCGCCTACTGCAGGACACTACTGTGAAGAACACATGAGTTCATGTAATTTGCTATGAGTTACAAATTATAAATCTGCTGTGGAAGCAGTAAAGAATGAGAATAAAAGTAAAAAGTAGTGCCCTAACCAGTTTGGCTCAGTGGGTAGAGTGTCAGCCTGCAGACTGAAAGGTCCCAGGTTCGATTCTGGTCAAGGGCATGTACCTTGGTTGCGGGCACATCCCCAGTAGGAGGTGTGCAGGAGGCAGCTGATCGATGGTTCTCTCCCATTGATGTTTCTAACTCTCTATCCCTCTCCCTTCCTCTCTGTAAAAAATCAATAAAATATTTTTTTTTAAAGTGAAAAGTAGTTAGGTATGGGTCAGGTGGCCACCATGCTAACTGCGGGGAAATATTATAAGGGAAAGGAACTCTAAGGTGAGAAAAACCATCAGCAGAAAAAACAAATTGGGAAGGCAGGCAGGCAAAATGGAGCGGGGATGCCAGGAGAGAAGCAATGAAGGTAGAGACAGAATGATGAAGGAAAAAGGAGGGTGGAAAAGGAGAAGAAAGAGAGACTCACACAGACAGACAGAGATAGAAGGAAAGAAGATGTAGAGTTGGAAAGTAGAAGGCATGCATAATGCAGTATGAAAGTCTGTCAAAATGCAAGCATCTGAAGGGGAAAGACCATTTTGAATCCATCTACAATAGTGAAAATAGTGTGCTATGTATTGTACCCATATTTTTTTTATTGTTACATTTGCTGAAATAAAAACAAAACAACAACAACAAAAAAAACTTGCCACATTAGGAGATCTTTTGGCTCTTTCACCAAAATCATCAGAGGGGTAAGTTTCAATATTTTTCAAAATTACCTTTGTCTGTCATTCTCCTTCAGGCTCTATCCCCATTGAGCAAATGGATTTTATTTTCTTTGAGGTGCGTAGCAAGTTGTAAACACACACATTATGAGAGTTAAAATAATATAGACTTCAAAATAATAGATATTTGATATCATAGCTAAATTTTTTTTTTAGAAAATATAGCATAATAAGCATGTGTGAGAAACCACCAGAAGATTACTGAACTTAGACAAAGAAAATGATGTATGGCAAGGTAAGTTACTGAGACATTACTTGTGTGGTGTGTGTTTGTGTGCTTTTTTTTGTACTTCTCACTTTCCTGTTTTAAGGAGATACATGTTGGTGTCCTCTTACATCAGGACT
>NW_006297819.1:867934-869131 GCF_000327345.1 Myotis davidii | reverse complement strand
TGGCTGCCACCACCTCAACACGTGTATCTGAGGAAGATGGGAAATAAAGTCATGCTTTTGAGGAGTAAGGCAAGTTCTTGGTAAAGAAAAGGAAAAAAACAAGGCAGAAGAGCTTTCTGAAGACCAGGAGAGAAGCGAGGCCCTGAAAAAACTGCGAGTGCTTGCACTATTCCTTTGGAGAGCCTAGGGAGATAGAGAACCTTGAGAGGGAACTGGTTAGATGGTACATTCCCAGAGGGCAACCATATGAGTACAGCTTCTTCCAAGTGTGACAGAGACCCTTCTGTCCAAGTGTGGCATAAAACCACAGGGCCATTTCCTTTAGGAACCATGCAGGCTTAGGAAAATGAACCATCGTATGTGGACCAAAAGCCAGAGTTATCTCCCTAAAAGTTATGCTGTAAGTCCCCTAGAATCATTTCATGCCCTGAAGGGAAGAATCCCAATTAGTGACAGAAAATCAATCTCTCATTAGCCTTAGGAAATAAAGGGATTTGGTGTCAGATTTTATTCAATATAAGAAAAATAAAGATTTCCTGCATATGAATCTTTAATAGCTGCCCATGTGCTTCTTCAGCCTGCTAACATTTGAGAACCCTTGCTTAAGGCAGGATATTTCCCCTAAGATACAAACAAGAGGTAAACACCAAAAGTGGCCATCTCTTATAGGCAATTTTTTTTAAAGAAAATAATTGGAAAACAAGGAGTTATCTTCCCTACCTCAACTATTTAATGGGAGGAAGGATGAGCCGCTGCCAGAGTATTCAAGAGTAAGGGAGTCTCAGAACTGCATAAAGGGTGAAGGGTGATGTTGAAATTCCTGAGCCTGAGCATGGCCAGTGCTAAGAGGCAGGCATAGTAGGGCTTGTCTGGCCGTCTGATGGCACTGTCCTGACAGGCATCTATTTGCATAATTAATCAAAGACTCTTCAGGGAAGACTCATTCTAAAGGAAGGAAGGTGTAGGCAGAATGCTGAAACTAATGAAACATTTCCTAAAAGGGAGGAGTGGATTCTGGGTATAATTCAGTCCCTATAACCTGGAGTTGCCTTCCAGCTAACTCCCAATGAACTTATGTCTTATTCTAAGGAGAACAGAAGTACAAATGGATAAACCAACTTATGTTCATTTCTTTCAAAATATCAGGACACAGGTAAGCTCTGTTTAGGAACCAATATTGCAGAGAGAATCGTGCCC
>NW_006297819.1:834231-867854 GCF_000327345.1 Myotis davidii | reverse complement strand
CAGTGCATAGAGCAGCAGCCTATGGACTGAAAGGTCCCAGGTTCGATTCCGGTCAAGGGCATGTACCTTGGTTGCGGGCACATTCCAGTGGGGAGTGTGCAGGAGGCAACTGATCGATGTTTCTCTCTCATTGATGTTTCTAACTATCCCTCTCCCTTCCTCTCTGTAAAAAATCAATAAAATATATTTAAAAAAAACAGAAAGCAACTCTTTTCAGAAATTGTGCAATAGGCTAGGCTTTAACACTTGAGGAATGGTAAACAAATGATGGGCACCATAGGATAGCAAAGTACAGGGAAAAGGAACCCAAAGAGAACACAATAATCTTGCTGATTTGAGTGCCAGAGATGAGAGTGGAGGGGAAAGGGATGGTTGGACTTTGTAAGAAAAGTGCCAGAGAAGAGGGCGCTACTCAGAAAAAGATCTCCAGAAATTGCACAACGGTTCCTTGAGGCTTTGGCTGAATATAAGCTAACCCTGCATAGTTGTATCTTCACAAGACTGAGAAAAGGACCACCACTGAAATAAGAACTGTTACTAAAGAGTTGTAATCTGAACAATTCTCAAAAATAACACAAGCTTGGGATCTATTTGATTTCCAACCAGAGTGGGTAGTCCTCATTGGAGCATTCAGTGGAGATCCCAGAATGTTCCTGCTTTAGTAGTAGAGGGGAAAAAAAAAACCTGCAGTAAAGGATACCCTGGGCCTAAACTAGTAAATAAGGCTTAAGTTTAAAGCAAGTCTTAAAATGAGCAAGTTGATTGGCAAGTGTAACTGCTTGCCTAAGCAAATATCAGCTCTCTTTAATAGAAGACAACAGAATCCCAAAGCTTAGCAATGTAATTTTCACATCATCTAGTAGGCATTCAAAGGTTACTAGGATGAAAGAAGAAGAAAAAATAACCATAATCAAGAGAAAAATCAGTTAATGTAGACAGAGAAAATAGAGATATTAGAATAAAGAACATTAAAAGAGCTCTTATAAGTATAGTCAAGGATTTGAAGGAAAGCATGAACATAATTAGAAAAAAGTGGCAGGTGTATGAAAAAAATAAATTTTACAATTTAAAACAATAAAAAATCTGAAATTAAAAATTCAGTGAGACACAGCAGATGAAAAAGAGTCAGCGAACTTAAAAACATAGGAACAGAAACTATCCAAACTGCATCACGAGGAGAAAAGTGAAGAAAAAAAAGAACTCCTCACCATTTGTGAGATGAAGTTAAGGCAGTGCTTAAAATAATATTTAGAGTTTTAAATGCTTATGTAATAAAAGAAGAAAAGTTTAAGTTAAAAACTGGGGAAATAAGCTTTCTGCCCTCTTTAGCTCAGGACTGGGAGCCAGGTCAGCTTCTAAAAAACTAGAAACTTTCCCATATTGCTCTGACTCCTCGAAGGCTCCAGAACCTCTATCAGGGACCAGACAAAGTAGACATTCTTGGATTGGAGCAGCGGAATGTTTTTCACCCGGAGCAGGACTGAGAAAGTCTTGTTTCCATAGTAGCATAGGGCTCAGCTGCAGATGGCTCACAAGCAGGAGGGTCTTTTCCTGCAGGGTTTCCCATGGGCTGCAATCCAGGTGTAGGTGTGCCTGGAGTAACGGAGTCTCGCTGAAGAAGGAGCCGCCTGAGGTCACTCCTGTGAATATCAGCAGGAGTCCATTCATCCTCACTGTGGGCAGGAGGGCCCTCAGTTCCTTGTGGACTTTTGGCTGGAGGCTGACTTTAGTCCCTTGCTCTGTGGGCCTCTTAAAATGCCATCTTGCTTCATCGACGTGCAAATGGGGAAGTCAAAGAGAAGAGAGTCCAGCAAAATGGAAGTCACAATATTTTCTAATCTAAACATTGAAATGACATCCTAACCTTTTTGTCAGATTCCATCTATTAGAAGCAAGTGGTAAGTAGGTCTATTCCACACTGAAGAAGAAGCCATGAATACTAGGGGGTGGGAATCATTGGTGCCTTCCACAGACAGGAAAACAAGGAGTGGGGGAAAGGTATGTACCCACATCGCTGTGTCATAAGCAGTCCCTCCTAGAGAGAGGTGGTCTAAATAAAATTCAACATTTAAAATGGATTAAGTCTCCCGAATGGTCTGACAACTTTGCTCAGATGTCTAGAGCCATCACAGTGAGGCTGGGGATTAATGTAAGTGGGAAGTGAGAGGAAAGATGAAACAGTAATGTTAAAGCATATACAAAGTTTTACTTGCTTTTAAAATGTCATTTCCTTTACACTAACAATTTAACAGACAAGATTTTTAGTGATATTTCCAAACATGTGTGTGTGTCAGTGGATTTTTCTAGTGTCTAAGCCATCAGTGAGAACCTGAGAAGTTTCAGAAATCCATCAAATGAATTCATTGTAGTGTTATCTCAACTTTAGCCATTCGAGTGTCTCCTTTGTTCCTTTTTCCAGAGCTGTATTATTATTAAAATTTTAAGTTAAATGTGCATTTTTATTCTGATAAAAATATTTTCATAAAACATTACAAATCACTGCTATATCCAGCAATCTATTATTATTGGTCATGAATACATTTCTTATAGATTTAAAATTAATGTAAATTTATTAATAGTAAATATTTTTAATGTTGTTGTTTTTTTATGTACCATCTATAATCACTTCATCTCCAGTGGTAATTACAGTGAATTTATAAAAACTTATATCATGGAAAGAACATGTGCTTTGAGTTTGGATAGTGACTTTGGCATTTGCTATTTATTAAAATGTAGGTAAGTATTAATACTGCACTTATTAGAACCTGAGACTCCTTTTATACAAAATTTGGATAATGGTATTTACTCTGATGTCCTTTAGGTTTAATGAGATAATAATTGTGAACAAGATCGTATTTGGTATCCAATAACAACTGCAAAAATAATAATATTGGCAATAACTAATATTTATTGCATACTTACTATGTGCCAGGCACTATACTAAAACATTGTGAATATGCTTTCAATAAAAGTTAGTGATATTAAGTAATTCAACAGTCCCATCTAGTTAGTATTGATTATCACCCTAAACAGCTCCCAGATTTCCAAGGCAATGAAAAATATTTGAGGGTGTGTTGATAGATTTGGACATTTACGGTGACTCCAACATTATATCTGGAAAAAAAATAATAAAGTAAAATGATATTAACTCTATATTATAGATAAAAACTATGACATTTAAATGTCTCCCTTTGTAATGTGTTATATGGATTATATCTAATTAGTCCTCATGGTTTACAAACTGCCGCATAAAATCCTTGCAGCTGATTATGCCACATTTAAAGGGCAAACATGTTCAAATATGCGGGGCTTCCTGCAACTTTCCAGCATAAGAACAAAAAGTATGTAAAAGGTGTGCCCCATGGGTGGTAATTTTTTTTAGAAACCAAAGACAATTGGTTAAATATGACATGGTCCATATGTGGCTTAATTCCATTAGCCCAAATGTCTCAATGCTCATTTCAAAATATTTGTAAAATCATCCCTTCTGGTTTTGAGCTCTATCTCCACTCTAGCTGGTCTCTTCTTTCTACTCAAACCTTCCTACTTAGGCATTTGCATAGAGCAGTCTTTCCTAAAGATTTAAAGTGACAGGTGTTTGCTTCATTCTGCTGCTTGGCAGCCTAAAAACTCCTTGCTTCATCATTTTCTGGAGTTCTTTGCCATAGTCTCACAGAGAGGACCTTTTGTTTTATTTTATTATGCAGAGCCACTTAGCTCTTCACCATCTACCCAGCCCAAAGACTGCTACTGCATGCACTGCACATCCAAGGATTCACTAGGGGACTACACAAAGCAACAGACTCTTTCAGGCCCATCAAAAGAACACACATGGACTGGGAAAATATTAAGATTTCCTTACTTTCTATCCTTACAGCCAATCTCCAAAATGGGCAAGAAAAAGTACACGGAGATTATTTTATCCAATTTCCCTTTGAAGGCTGTCGTCATTTTGGGTGTGAAGTACTAGGAAGAACTTTCCTTCTCTTTGTTACTGTTGGATAATTATATGTGGAAAAAAGGAGTATAAATATTCCTGGCCCCGTTTCTGTAGTTTCCTCTTCCAAGGAAGGAGTTTTTGACTCTACCCTCCAATATGCTCCAGAATGGTCATGCACACTTACAAACAGAATGAACTAGACCTTTAAAAGAATCGAATCCAACATCCCCATTCCACAGGCAAGTAAAGCTTCCTCTCAGCCATGTTCTTCATTAATTCACACCCTACCCGACAGCTCAACACACAGGAGGAAAGAGAAGACAATAGGTTTCCAGAATTTCAAACAATACTTTTTCTCCTTGACAAGAGCTATAATCCACTTCTTTATCTCAGAGGCCACTTGTCACTAGAAAGCCAAACTTTCCGCTGAAAACCCAAGAATAGCAGACTAACGATTGTAGCAAAATCCTCTCTAAAAATATCAGAGGATGGAAAGATGACCCCATATGGGCTGGGGTGGATGTGATAAAATGCAAATGCGAAGCTTCCGGAGGGAGAGAGAATGATCCAGTCCTGGGTCAGAGTGTGGACTGAATTGGGATATTTTTCACACTAATGTAACTGGGATAGGACTGCTTCCAGCTGGGAGGGGCAGCCTGTGGGGGGAGGTTTGTGGGGGCTGGGGGTGAAAATGAAGCAAGCATATGGAGCTGTAAGAGGAAGAAAAAGGCACTAAGAAGGCAGAAACTGTGGAAGCAGAACTCGGATTGCAGAGAACTCAATAATGATACATTGGGCCTGAAAAGACAGGGCAAACTCAGGAAATAACCTTGGATAAATTTGGGAGGCTGAGGACCTTGAGGAGAGTAGCTGCCAATAAGACAGAGGAAAATGATCCTTGGTAGTCCAACAAAGATCCAGAAGGCTTCCTTGGCTTGGGGATAAAGCAAGGAAGTAAAGAAATAGGAGAGGGTAAAACAGTATCAACTCTGGATTTAGGGAAGTCACTCAAGCATCCAGAAACAGCTGAGGGTCCTTCCAACCTAAATATTGTTGGAGATAAAGCAAACCAAGCATCAGGAAAGCACTAGATGAGCGGTTCTCAACCTGTGGGTCGCGATCCCTTTGGCGGTCAAACTACCCTTTCACAGGGGTCGCCTAAGACCATCCTGCATATCAGAGATTTACATTACGATTCATAACAGTAGTAACATTACAGTTATGAAGTAGCAACAAAAATAATTTTATGGTTGGGTCACAACATGAGGAACTGTATTTAAAGGGCCAGAAAGTTGAGAACCACTGCATTAGATGGATCCAGGTATAGGTGTCCCCATGGTATTTTTGCATGGAGATCATGGTGGAAACAGAGTCACTATTTAGTTTTGCTCAGCTCTGTTACTTCATCTTTCTCCAGTGTCTCAATTCAAAAAGCAAGTAAAGGCTGGTGGGACAGGGGAGTGTCGCACTTAAGACAAGCTGCTCCAAAGCCACTCCCTGCTCTCAACTCTTTCTCAGCCTATTTAATTGATAGAATATTCAGCTCTTCCCTCTCAATCCTAAGATTTTCCCCAACATCAAAGCTTAGCAATAGGATAGGTTTAATGAACAACAAACACTTATTGCCATGTGAGAGAATGCTGAATTTCATGTGACAATTTAATTTAGTTCAGTTTGCCAGCAATAAATCATCAGATTGACAAAATATAAGCCACCTTACTCAAGTGCTGTTTAATTTCCCTAGACTCTGTACTTATGATGAATCTGCAGCAACTTGAACCAGTGATTGTGTGATCTCCAGTTCTCCACTGCCAGGTCCTAATTGTCAGCTCTCACTGTCCAATACCTATTACCACCTTCACTTTGTATTAATATTTTAGTTCACAGTATCTGATGCTGAGATCTGCCCATGTCTTCATAACACTGTATGTTCTTATGACACCACTTCCATTTCAAAATGTATTACTGGCTTTTGATACATACACAATTATTAATGTTTAAGTACAGCCCTGTTTAAATCCAGACCCCTTTTCCAGAAGAGACTGATTCATGTATTATGATTAGGCTATTTATATACCTTTAACCAAACCCATTTCATTAAGGGTTTAGACTCTGAGGTTCCCTCCCAGTGCAGTAAAATAATCAGTGTGCACTGACATGGCTCGCTCCTCTCTGGCGAGGAACACTATCAGTAGGAACAACAGAAGTGGCAGGAAAAGGCCAAGCGTCTCACTCACACTGTCTTTGTAGTAGGATCCCTGGCTTTCTTTGGAGTTTACTGCTTTGGCAGAACACACCGGGAAGCCTTCCGTTGGAGACCTCCCAGGGATTCCTAGTTCAACACCTATGTCTGATTCTGGCCTCTGCGTCACAGGAGACAATGCAACAGAGGCACCACCACTCGCTCAAAACCACAGCAGACTCCCACTCCTCTTTGATTGCAAACTTCTAGGCAACCAGAAGTCTCCAACAAAGCCTACCTCACCTCAGAACCCGCATCTTTCATTATGCCCCGGGTCGAACAAGCCCTTTCAGCCGCTTCCTTGTTGTCTGGCTTCGATTTTAACCTTCCTTTCAATCTTCAATTGCATGTGTTTCTCTCACTCCAAAGTGGAATAGAGGAGATGGAGAACGCTGGGTCTTTATGGCTCTTAAAGAGGGTCTGCAGAGAGACCCCGGGATGCTGCATTTCAGACATGCCACCAGAAAGGCAAGTTCTTGGGATGCTATAGTTAGCATTTCAAAACAACATGCAGTATCACCTCTGTTTTGACCTGTTCAACCTTTTCTTTCAAGATATCATCCTTTGATTCTCTGACTCCCTTGCCCTTGTCTAAGAATAAAGAGGCTTTCCTCCCTGTCCTTTTTTAGTGCACAAATTGCTTTAGTCATTTTCAAGTTATGAACTATGGGGAAATTTTCATACAGAGAAAATACTTATGATTTTTATAGATAATTCAAGTATAGTTTAACCTTAGAACTTTAAGATGGGGAATGAAATTGTTATGAGTTTGGGGAAAAAAACCCGAGCAATCAAAAATCAGTCCTCATATATGCACACTAAAACTGAGTTTTAACTTGTGTAATCATACCCCTGAGTAACATGGCAGGGATATTATTGTTTGTTTTGATATTGTGCTCTATTTTAAAATGTACGTAACTATGCAAATAAAGTTAGGTACCTCTATCAAGGCACAACTTTCCCTTTTTAAAAAACTTTACCAGCTTAGCTTCTTAAATCTAAAACACAGAGGTAGTAAATGCAAAAAAAAATTAAAAAGAAATAATTGAAGTGTCGATGTTACCTCTTCAGAAGTTAAAGATATTTAAGATTTTCATCAGATCAAGGTTAATTAACATTATAGGCAGGTGATACCATCAATGAAATAAAACATTTCAAAATTGCGTGTCTCTCAAACTCTCCATCCTCTGGCCTGGGATGTCCTTTATCTCTCTTGTCTATCTGGCTAACTCACCTTCATCCTTCAAAATTCAGATCTGTTGTCATCTTATCTCCCTTACCTTGGCTGGCCCACAAAAATGTACTCTATCTCCCAATATTTTTATTTTAAATATATTTTATTATACTATAATTTATTTAATTTTGTCTGACCTTCAATTTGGTTAGGAACTCTTGAAGTTAAAAATTTTATCTTACTCTTTTCTCTATTCCTAGCACTTATTATAGTGCCCAGAACATTAAAAAAAATCCTCAATATATACTTGTTTGTTTGGATATATTTTGATACGTTTCCACTACTTAATGATCTGATAAATTTGCTAAGCTGTTTGTGGACTAATATGTCACTTATTTGAAATAACAAAATCCAGCTAAAATCATTTCTTTTTAAAAAAACCTTTATAAGGAAGGAGACTCTGGTGAATAATTTAGGCACATTTCCTTGTCCTGGTCCTTTTAAAATCTTTCATAACATAATTGGAAAGTATTGGGTGAACCCATGAAATGCACATTGTTCAAAAAGAGTCAAATATTCATAATTTTATATGATAGATAGCTACTTTCTCAAGCTCCTTGGTTATCACCATGATTTTAACCTGGTAAAGCTAGGGTTATGTTCAACACCCAGGCCCTTTCACACTCCTGTTTACTAGAGAGCAGGTTTGTTACACTGTATGTAACTAAAGTACCATGTTCCTCACTGTTGGACATCATTTGGTCATGAAGTTTTGCAGGAGTGGGTATGAGCTAAGTCAGGGCTCATAGCAGAAGGGAATGTTACCCAGGCCTGGCTTTGTGCACTTATGGTCAAAGAGACTCGTTCAACCAGTGAGATTCCCCATCGAACATGTTCTTAGACCTCCAAATTAGGCTTCAAAACCAGGAATATGTGACAGCTTATATGTCATTAAAGGATTTCCCCACATGGCTCTCCGTGTGCACTTGTGCACGCACACACACTACCACCACCACCACCACCACCAGCAGCAGCAGTTTCCCCCTCAGCTTTCCTGACTCCCTCCCTCCAGGCCCATTCTGCATCATGTTGTATTGAGAGAATCAGGGGCTGCCTGGCATCCCTTTCCTCCCCTGTCACTGCTATTGGCAGGGGAGCTTTCCTCTTTGGCCTGTCCTACCTGTCTTAAATCCATTTTCTCTCTAGGAGAATGAATTAGTCTTTCCTGCTTCATGAAACTAATTACAGATGCATGAATATGGTCTGAATGGTAATAGAGATAGAGGGCTTCAAATTCAGAGTTTCTTAGAACTACAAACAAAAACCTTTCTAAAACACTTAAGTTATAGTACTAACTCTCTACCAGTAGCAGTGTGACTTTCTTAGCATAGCCACAGTAAAAGAGGAAAAGCAAAAATGTTGCCCTTCCTACCACTTAGGATTATAGTATCAAATGAGATAATGTACTTGAATATGCTTTGTGAATGCTTTAGCACCATGCAAATATAAAATATTAGTATTATGTGCCTTATTATGGGAATCTGTTCTACCCAACATTTTTATCAACCACTTGAACAAAGACATAAACGCATGATTATAAGCTTTGCAAATGATAGACATATGGGAGGAATAGCTAATAAAAAGAAGGGAAGATAGAATCAAAGTTCAAAGAAATCGTGACAGATTGGAATGATGACTAAAGCTACTAAAATGATATTTAATATGAACAGATGTAAAATACACTTCAGTTTAAAAAAATCATGTCAAGGGAGACCTATTATGACATCAGTTTATATGAGCCACAGTTATATGGCTGGGAGCTGAGGGCAATTTTATATTTCCTTAATAGGAATATTGTGTCCAGAAAAAGGACAGATTATGCTACATGATAACATGCTTACATATGAAGCATTTAAATGCTGAAATATGAAAAACAGCACCATGTTAGGAAGCTCAAATCTGATCTCCGGAAAGCAACCAGAACTTGGAAAGCCTTAAAACCTTATCATATGAGAAGCAATTGACAGAACTAGGGTTGTTTTGCTTGGGAAGAGATGCATAAGGATGTCTACAAATGTTTCAAGAGCTTCCATATAGAAAGGCTGTAAAAATGCCTAATACAGAGAATAATGGAGAAATAAAAGAGATAACATGGCACATACTAGATTCTCAGTAAGCGACAGTTGAATCTAAATTCATTCTGCATTGCTCTAGTGGGAAGAATATAGTCTTGTAGATTGGAGAGTCAGTAAGTTATAATGAAAGGAATGACTTTCCTGTGGTTAGAAATATCTAACGAAACTAACATTTATTGCTGCCTAGAATGTTTCTGGAATGTGTGAGAAGTTTTGTGTATATTAGTGTTGTCTTATTGGAGTAAGTTCATCTTGATCTTATTATACACCTCCCTTCCATTCATGCCTATCCCACAACTAAGAAGGGTTAATATCTAGGAAGCCATTATATTTTCAGGAAAAAAAGGAAAGGGGGTAATTTTATCGCCTTTAAATGGTAAAAAAAAAAAAATATTAGAGACAAAGAGATTATAAACTAAATATTCAATAATACCTTGAAAGCACCTTCTAAAGGCATTAGTTTTCAAACACTAGTGCATATCGCACCAGTCAGAGGGCTTGATAAAATACAGAGGGCTGTGACTTATCCCCAGAGTTTCTGAATGGGGAGATCTGAGGTAGAGCCCCACAATGGGCATGTCTAATAAGTTCCCAGGTGGTACTGATGAAGAACCACTGCTCAAAGTGAACATGCCTTGTTCATAGCTCTTGCTAAAAAGAACAACACAAAGTGGCCATGCTTTTTGTCAAGTAAATCATCCCCCCATTCTCAGCTGATAATTAGGGTTAGAACCAAATTCATTCATGGGCTGTCCAGTGACCTATTCTGTGCCTTGCCATGCCTGTTTAAATGACAGGCAATTCATGTAAGATACAGAAGTAGAAAAACCAACAAGTATAAAGGAAGGAGTGGAAAAGGTAAGTAGGCAGAAGAGCAGAGAGAATTCGGAAAAAAGTAGGAAGTAGCTGAATCAGGTTAATGATGAAGCTATAAAGAACCTTCAACTTCTTTTGCTAAAATTTCAGGAGCTCCTAGGGTCTGGTTTCCTTATCCACAACTGGCTATACTAAAGTTTGTTTTCTTCCTGTTATCTAATTATTGAACTTTTTCTGTGTTCTTGTTTACATGCCTACTTACAATGCATGCCACACTTACTGATAATTTTGTGGGTGTAGAATTGGAAAGCCTATATCAGGAAATTTAGAAGAACAGTATCTTGCTTCCAGAGTTAAGAAATCTGTTCCTGCTACATTGATTCCCTATCTTTTGCTTGAGACTTAATATTTTAAGTCTGGAAACCCTCTGGAAATGTTGAGAGACTTCTCTTTTCCTAGTGCTCTAACACTTCATGATAAATATGTCTTCCTATGGGTTGTTGTTGTTTAATTACTGTCTGGGTACTCAGTGACTATTTTGTTCTAAAAAATTGTGTCTTCTATCATGGATTTTTGTTCGTTGCATTCTTTCTTTAATAATCTTGCTGAAACCGGTTTGGCTCAGTGGATAGAGCGTCAGCCAGCAGACTGAGGGGTCCCGGGTTCGATTCCGGTCAAGGGCATGTACCTGGGTTGCGGGCACATCCCCGGTGGGGGATGTGCAGGAGGCGACTGATCAATGGTTCTCTTTCATCGATGTTTCTTACTATCTCTCTCCCTTCCTCTCTGTAAAAAATCAATAAAATATATTTTAAAAAAATAATCTTTTGTTCTCTATTTTTTTGTGCGTGTGTTAATCCTCACCAGAGTATATTTTTCCATTGATTTTTAGAGAAAGTGGGAAGGAGGGGGAGAGACAGAGAAAAACAGCAATGTGAGAGAGACACATCCATTGGTTGCCTCCCATATGCAGCCATGGATGGAGCCTGTAACTGAGATATATGCCCTTGATTGGAATCAAACTAGGATCCCTTCAGTCCACATGCCAATGCTCTATTCACTGACCAAACTGGCTAGAGCTCTATTTTTGTTTTTATTTCTGTATGGGAGAAATCTATCCCTCCAGCCCTCATTGGAAAATTCAATTCCTCCCCATATGTCTCAGGTGCCTTTTGAGTGCCTGCCCTAGCACAGGAACTCAGAGTGAGTGAGCTCAAGTAAGTCCCTGTGTGGAACTTTTAAGAGGAACTGCTTGGGCCCTGACTGGTTTGGCTCAGTGGATGGAGTGTTGGGCTGGGTTGGGATGGAGTGTTGAACCTGGGGTCTTAAAGGTCCCAGGTTCGATTCTGGTCAGGGGCATGTACCTTGGTTCCAGGCACATCCCCAGTGGGAGGTGTGCATGAGACAGCTGATTGATGTTTCTCTCTCATAGATGTTTCTAACTCTCTATTCATTTCCCTTCCTCTCTGTAAAAAATCAATAATATATATATATTTTTTTAAAAAAAAAAGAGGAACTGCTTGGGACTCCAGCAGTCTTCCATTTCACTCAACCACAATTCCCACTGGTTTTCACAGTCAGAAATTATGGAAATATCTTTTCCTGGCACTGAACCCTTGGCTGAGGGGCCTAGTATTGGGACTGGGACCCCTGCTCCTCAGAGAGGACTTCCAAACTAAAATATCCCTCCCAATTTTTAATTGTCATTTGTGGGTGTCTCAATGTGACATCTTCTTTATGTGCTCAGTTGTTGGACTTCTGTTCAGCTAGATTTCAGGCAGTTCTGAATAATTATTGTACTATACTTAGTTGTAATATTGATGTGGTCATGGAAGGACTCAAGTACTGCCCTCTTTCAAATTCCAAGTGCTTTTTGGTGTTGGTCTCTGATCTATTTTAATTGTCATTTGTGGGTGTCTCAATGTGACATCTTCTTTATGTGCTCAGTTGTTGGACTTCTGTTCAGCTAGATTTCAGGCAGTTCTGAATAATTATTGTACTATACTTAGTTGTAATATTGATGTGGTCATGGAAGGACTCAAGTACTGCCCTCTTTCAAATTCCAAGTGCTTTTTGGTGTTGGTCTCTGATCTATTATCAGATATCTATCTATCTATCTATCTATCATCTATCTATCATATCTATCTATCACATCTATCTATCATCGATCTATCTATCTATCGTATCTACCTATCATATCTATGATCTACCTATCATCTATCATCTATCTATGATCTTATCAGATATCTATCTATCTATCTATCTATCATCTATCTATCATCTATCTATCTATCATCTATCATCTCTCCCTCTTTTCTTTTTGTACTATTTCCCTCCTTTTTTTCTTAAAAACTTCTTGCTTCTGCCTTGTGACTGCAAATTCTTCTCTTAACACTGGCTATTTAAAAATGTTTTCTTCTCATTTCTCCATCACCTTACAATCCCGGTAGACACAGAATTGGTAACAATACTGTAAAAATTTGGGATCTTTCAATTACAGCCACAAACAGGTCTGGTGACTTTTGAACCCAAAATTCCAGAGATGGCATACTTCTCCTCTAGCACTTCCATATATTTATCAGCAACTAGTCCCTTCTAAAACTTATTTTCTGCTTAAAATGGCTTACATCATTACTGTTTCCTGCATTAGGACCTGATTGATGCCCAAAATATAGACTGAAGTAGAAAGATAACATGAAGATACCAGAGTGTTTAGGAGTGAGTGCTGAAGACGGAGGTAGAGAGAGAGATGACCCTGAATTATGGACTAAGACCTGGTGTGTTTGTGTGTGTGTATGTGTGCACGCATGTGTGTGTGTGTTTCTTGCTGGCGAGTCGGGGTGAGGGGCTGAGGGGCCATTTTCAGGCTGGCCAAGCACCCTGGCGACATAAGCGCCCAGCCTCTCCCTTTTTTTATTCTGAGATTTATTTACCTTCTATAATTGAAACTTTGTTGCCTTTAGCGGAGGCCTGCGGAAAGCTTGGCTTCCTCCATCACCAGGGGCAACCACTCCTGCTCGCTGCAGCTCTGTGGCCATGGCTGGCTGAAAGCAGGTATCTGGGGTTTATTTACCTTCTATAATTGAAACTTTGTTGCTTTCAGTGGCACTCAAAGCTGGGCCATGGAAGGTGGAAAACCTGGACTTCCTCCATCACTGGAGGAAGCAAGCCTTCTGCTCGCTCCAGCTCTGTGGCTGCCGGCCGCCATCTTGATTAGGTTAATTTGCATATAGTTGCTCTGATAGCTGGTGGGCGTGGATTAAGGCATAGTGAAAGTACAGTCAATTTGCATGTTTGTCTTTTAGTAGTATAGAATGGTATATTTAAAAGCAAAATAGGAATAAATATTTTTACAATCTTGAATTTGCTTTTTGTAGAAATAGCAAAATATAAACAAATAGAATGTGTTCATGCTCAGAATGTTGGGCATAACAATAAATTTTTAAAAAATGAGAGCTTCCTAGTGACTGTTATATTGCTAAGGAGATATTTTTCTAAGTATACCTCCTTTGGTTATTTCTAATCATTATGGATTTCAGGTAAAATATAGTGTCTCCTCCTTTGTTTTATAAACAGATTCTTTCAGCATTTAAATAACATTATTGAAGTAGGATGGGAGACAATTATATATATTTTAGAGGCCAGGTGCACAAAAATTTGTGCACTTGGAGGGGGTCCCTCAGCCTGGCCTGTGCCCTCTTGCAGTCTGGGACCCCTTGGGAGTTAACCACATGCTGGTTTAGACCCGCTCCCAGGGGAGATTTGGCCTAAGCTGGCAGTCAGACATCCCTTTGGCAGCCCAGGAGCACTCGGGGGATGTCCACATGCCAGTGGGGAGCATCCTTAGCTCCAGTCAGACATCCTTAGTGCTGCTGAGGAGGCGGGAGAGGCTCCCACCACCACTGCTGAACTGGCAGCCGTCAGCCTGGGTTGTGGCTGAGCAGAGCTCCCCCTGTGGGAGTGTACTGACCACCAGGGGGCAGCTCCTGCATTGAGCATCTGCCCCCTTATGGTCAGTGTGTGTCATAGTGACCAGTGATTCCCAGTCGTTCTGCTGTTAGGGTCAATTTGCATATTGCCCTTTTATTATATAGGAGTGTCTGGCCAGCCTGGGTCTATCATGAAAAATTAAGAGTAGCACAGGAAGATACCAGTAAATTAGGAGGCAGTAACCTTTGTGGTAGTGAGAAGCAAAAAGAGTTAGTGAAGTGTTTTATGACAGAACCAACATGTTTTGCTGAATGATCAGAGGTCAGGTATGAAAGAAAAGGAGAAGTCAGGATGACACCAGAGGTTTTGATTTGAGTAACCAGACGATAAGTGGTGCCATTTATTGCATTAGTAACTTTTGCAGAGAAGGAGTTTGGTGAAAGAATTGTATGACTTTTTTCAATCATATTGATTTTGATATTTGCCTATTAGATGTTCAAGTTGAAATGTTAGGTAAGTAGGCAATGATATATGAGTCTGCATCCTTAATTTATAGAGACAGTAGTTTTCCTTCTGAGGTATTTATATTTAGTAAAATAACAAGTATTCTGGATATGCTAATGGCAAATAAGAGAGAAAGGATCATTTGCTTTATTTGAATATTTGTACATTTTTGTCTAATCATAAAATTTTAAGATATGATTATCATAGAAAATTAGGAAGCTATAGATAAGCATAATGCTACCATCCTAAGAATATGACCATTTGTGATTTTGTATATTTCTTCTAGTGACTTAATATTATATGAGGAGCATTTTCTGAAAACATAAAATTTTATCACTGTATAATAAAAGCTACAGTGATTCAATAATTAAATGTTTAGTACAATAATCAATAGTTACTTCAATGAAGTGAATAAAGACTTCTGAAATAGGTTATAGTTTAGTATAAAATTTTAATAAATGGCAAAGGATCCTTACATACTAAGAATATATATATTCAACAAATCAAGGCATAGTCTTAATCTTATACCACAACCCAGCATTAAATGTAAAATTATTAAACCATAAATATTTAACCCTCTTTGAATTTACCATATCTTGCCTACCTAAGCCTTTTCTTGCTAGTTATTTTCTATATTTTTTTTTAGTTTTTACTAGAGCCCGGTGCACGAATTCATGCACCAGTGGGGTCCCTTGGCCTGGCCTGTGGGATTGGGCCGAATCTAGCTCTCCAACATCCCTCAAGGGGTCCCGAATTGCAAGAGGGTGCAGGCCAGGCAGAGGGACTCCATCAGTGCATGACCCGGGCTGGGGAGGGATGTGGGAAGTGGGCCAGCCAGAGAGGGACCATGGGAGGGCTCCAGGGCGTGTCTGTCCCATCTCACTCAGTCCTTATTAGCCAGACCCCAGCAACAAGCTAACCTACAGGTCAGAGCATCTGCCCCCTGGTGGTCAGTGCAAGTCAGAGCAAGCAGTTGAGCAGCCTAGCATATGATTAGCATATTATGCTCTGATTGGTTGAACGGATGACCAGACACATAGCATATTAGGCTTTTATTATATAGGATTTGTCATTGTTGACACTACTACAGATATTCCTTTAAAATATGCCAGATTACAACACCACTTAGTTCAAAATCCTAAGGGCTTGTCATTTCATTCATATTAAGGCTAATGTTCTTCAAATGGTGCATTACATAATCTGAGTCCTGCTCTCTGCCTAACCACCTTCTTCCTCTACTCTGCTCCAGCTAATCCTAGCCTCGCCTTCCCTCACATACTCTGTGCATTGCCCCACCTCAGAGTCTTTGCACTCTCTGTATTCTCTGCCTGGAATGTTCCTCCAAATGTCCACATGAGTTTCTCCATCAGTTCCTTCAGATCTCTCCCTCATCATTTTACTTAAACTAGTCACTGTTAACTTCCATTCCCTCCCACTTCACCCTTCTGTCAAGATTCTCTGTCCTTCTTAACCTCCTTAATTGTTCTACATCAAGTTTATTGCTACTTAACCAACTATGTATTCATTTATAAATCGTCTTCCCTCATTACAATATAAGCCTCATAAGGATGGGGACATTATTTTTTTGGCTTTATCCCTGCCTGATACAGACCCTGACATATATTAGGAATTCCATACCTTTTTATTGTATGAATAATGGACTAATGAGAACAAAATAAAAGCCAATATTATCCAATATTTTTCTAGAAAAGTATTTTCTGAATATAAATGAAATTAAAAGAGAAGGTAAGAATTTCTTTCAAAGGCCAAGAAGTTTTAGAAATCAAACAGAAGAGAAAAATTCTGTTTTCTATTTTTTTAATTTTCTTTACAACCTCTCCCCCCAAAAATAAATAAATAAAACTAAAGAAGAAAAAACAATAGAAAATTAATTACAAGCCTACAAGTCTAAAGGGGGTTTTGGTTGTTCTCTGTTGAAATTTAGCCTAGTTCACCTGCTAAATTCTCAGGAGGTAAACTACGGAGTCCAGAGTAGCAAACAGAGTGAGAAAATAAGTAGCAAATGGATGAAAGGATAGTGATAAGCATCAGAGAATAAAACAAAACAAAGCCATGCTACAGCTGACCAGCCAACTCCTGGTTGCATATCTACAAATACCATTAGTGGTGGAGAGAAGGGAACTGTATTTTAAACGCAACTGTATCCCCCCTCTATTTTCTGTCACTGTGGAAAAGCAGTGCTTACAATAGCTTTCTCTGTGCTTCCCACGTGGGATTTAGCCACTGTTGGAACTTTGTGTTGTTCATTGTGAAGCTAGAAAAGTACAATTCTACTACATTTAAGCCACTTTGTAAGGGGAAATGCAACTGTCAGCTCAGGGGGCTTTAAGCTGCCAGAGTTTGGGGAGTAAAACCAACTCATCTCTCTTCAAAATCCCCACGTGAGGAGAGAAGCTGACAGATATTAGTTCTGTCTTCCTATAATACACTGTTCACATGCAATGCAGTGGTGTCATAGGAGTGCACATCAGAAGCAACTGGGGAGCCTTAGAAAGTATTGTGCTTTTCCCCCGGCCCTCCCAAGATTCTGATTTATTTGGCCCAGGGTTTTGTCCTAGACATAAGGATTTGTAAATGCTCCCAGGTAATTCTAATATGCAGCCAAAGTTGAGAACCATAGGTTTTTCTTTTTTTCTTCTTTCTTTTATTCTGATTTGCCTACCCAGAATCATTTTTCTCTTTCTTATGACATCAAAAATTTTTTCAGGCTTCTGTTCATATTCATTTAGGAAACTGTGAAGGAAAATTGACTCCTCTCGCCTTCAAGGTTGAGCCTTCTTGGCTTGTGGGCATCAGCTCATTTCATTCCTCTATCCACCATCATTGGTCCAGGATGAGGAGTCAGGGTGGATCTCAACACATTTGCTTAAAAGTCTGTGACAAAAACTTTTTTTTTTTCTTCCTCAGACATTGAAGTGTGTCGATGTGAAGTCAGGAACCATTGCAGGCATTGTTCTCCATGATGGAACCAGTGTGAGGATGTGATCATCACAGAGAAAAGGACACAGCCATGGGAAACACAGAGAAGCAGCTAGTCCTGAGTTATGGTTATCCTCAAGCCTATTCTATTTCTGAGATTCCACTTAGATAAGTCAAAAATGGGTCATTTTGTTTAAGTCAATTGGAATTGATATGAAGCGAACATGCTCCAACAGATGTTCCCTTGTGCTGTTTTTCTTTCTGCCTCTCTCAAACCTGGGCCAGTCATTTAAGGAAGATGCTCAAATCTTCATTCAGTATTTACAGGGGACTGCGAAAGAATCTTGCTAATGATTTTTCATGATCATCTTCCTAGAATAAGGTAAATCTTTTTAAAAAACAAAACTGATTTCAGAGAGGAAGGGAGAGGGAGAAAGAGAGAGAAAATCAATGGTGAGAGATAATCATCGATCAGCTGCCGCCTACATGCCCCACACTGGGGATTGGGTCCACAACCTGGGCATGTATCCTGACGGGGAATCAAACTGTGACCTCCTGGTTCATAGGTTGAAGCTCAACCACTGAGCAATGCTGGCTGGGCGAGGTAAATCTTGATGTAAGCAGGATACCATTTTTGTAATTTGAAATGAAAGTGCTATCTTCTATGACCTGTATGAGGTCAATTGAAGTAAGGATTGCAACAACAAGTGTTCACATTCCATATGTTACTTTCTCAGCAGCCCCATGATAAGCAGGCTTCCTATCTGTTAGCAAATCAATAATCATTGATAGATGATTCACAGGAACATTACTAGGAAGTGTAAGTTAGGTTAGAATACAGAGTAATGAAAGAAAGGCATGACCCATGGCCTCAAGTAGTCTACTATTTAATTGAGCATTTCTCCGTGCACTTCACTTCCAGGTAATCGGTGCCTGCTTTCCTAGGGGAAGAAAGGTCTGGGGATCAGGACTATGTCTTACCTTAATGTCGTACCCTTTCTATCTTTAGAATGTTGAGCCAGAACAATAGTAGTGAAGACAGTCATCTTTTCACTAGATCCAACAAATCTATAACCTTGCCATCCTGGAACTGAAATCAAAACCAGAATGGGTACTGGAATATTCCCCTTCAGTTTTTAGCTTATATCATTTTTTCTAATTCCAAAACCGAGCATGTTTCAAGTGACCAGACATAGATCTCCTGTGTGTGACCATCTAGTGATGTTTCACTGTCTAGCCTTCATCTCAAGCTGACTTCCTCCAGCTGGGGATCACATTTCCCCCTTTATATTCATAGGAAACTGAATTTTTTTATGATTCCACAAACTAATCTGACAAACAAACCATAGTCTTCAAGGAATTCTGAATTTTGATGAAAAAAATACAGCCTTCAAATATTTTTCCTAGTTTCTGGTAGAATAAAATCATTTGGATTTCATAGGCTGATTTCAGTCAAATTGACAAAGAGGTAGAAGTCTTAGCGATATATTGAGTTTTCTTGTAGGCAGCCACCCATGAAGTTAAAATCCCAGGGAAATCAAATTTCTTTAGTTCAGTCATTTGCCTCCAGTAATGACTTGCTTTTGCACCAACCATAACATTTCTCTACCATTACAGCGATTTAGAGCATTTCTGTGTATCACATTATTTTCACTTGGTTGCTTTGGCTCCACCAAACTACAGGGGAGCCGGGGAAATGTAGCCTCCATCCAGTGCTCAAGGTGCTGTCAGTGCACATGAAGGGACAATCTGCAGGCTTTACTCAGCAGGTGAAGTGCTCCATCATGACTGGTTACACTCAAGTTATGAGCTTTTATCTTCAGCTCAAAGTAGCACTGCATTTTCTCTTAAAGCTTGGGAATCACAATCTAGAGACCTTAGTCTTTATATTGCGGGCATGGGTGAGTCTAAGAAGCAGGAACAACGATTTTCAGGGAGATCTATTCTGACACATGGATAGTGCTGGAGTGGTCTTAAAAATGCATATACCAACCTTCAAACCAATTATTTTGCTCATAGGCCCTATGATGCCTTATAAGAGACTATTATCAAAAGGTCTGGCCTGGGAAAGGAATGAGCCCAAACACCACTCACTAATTTTTACAAAGACTGGTGGTATTTGCTTTTGAAACTCTTTTATTATGAAATAAAACATATATGCATCTACTGAAGTGCATGAAATGCATTTTCTGATTAATAAATAGTTACAAGCAGCACTCATGTAAATATAAGTCAAGCCAAAGAGTACTATTAACATTCTGGAACCCCCGCGTGTCTCCTCCCACCATTCCCTCCCTTTGGGAGAATTATTAACTTGACACTAATAATATTTGAGTCCTTTTATTCTTTAGTTTTTGTTTTTGTTTCTGAATCCCTACACAAAATAATATTCAAAATGTTTTGAGATTATATAAATGGAATCATGCTGCATATATTTGCCATCACATGATGTTTTTTTTTCATTATTGTTCACTGTTAATATTGTAAATTTCAGCCATATTATTGTACATAGAATTAGTTCACTAATTTTCAGTTCTGTTTATGGTGTATTGATATCACAATTTGTTTATCCATTTTACTATGAAAGAGTTCTTTTAAGTTTTTGGAAATTTGAAAAACACTGCTGTGAACATTCTTTTTTTAAATTTTTGTTTATTGATTTTAGAGCAAGATGAAGGGGAAGAGAGAGAAACATCAATTAGTTGTTCCACTATTTCTGCATGTTTTGCTTGATTCTTGTATGTTCCCTGACAGGGGAGTGAACCCACAACTGTGGCATATTGGGAGAATGCTCTAACCAAGTGAGATGCATTCTTGCATCTTGTTTCTTGTTGCATATAAACATGCAGATGTATAGGGTATACACTTACAAATGGAAAGACTAGGTCATAAACGTGTGTGCTTTTTCAACTTTGCTAGTTTTTTTTCAACTATAATATTACTAAATAATCTATACTAGTTTGCAAAATGTACTAATTTACATTGCTAAGTGATACATGAGTTTATTTGTTCCATATTCTTGCTAGAACTTGGAATAGTCAAGTATATTTGAGTGTCTGCCAACATAGAACATTGTATTAGAATCTTATGTTCATTTTAATATACATTTCTCTCCTTACTAATGAATACTCACTCCAACATTTAGCATTTTTATTGGTCATTGTCATATTTTGCTCAGACTGCTGTAACAAAATATCATAGATTGGGTTGCTTAAACAACAGAAATGTTTTTCTCAGAGTTCCAGAGACTGGGAAGTCTAAGAAGTTGCCAGCCAGTTGGGCTCCTCATGAGAGCCCTCTTCCTAGTATGCAAATAGCTGTCATCTTGTTGTATCCTTACATGGGGAAGAGAGAGCATTTCTTTCCTGACTTTTCTTTCTTTTTTAAAAAAAATATATTTTATTGATTTTTTTACAGAGAGGAAGGGAGAGAGATAGAGAGTTAGAAACATCAATGAGAGAGAAACATCGATCAGCTGCCTCCTGCACACTCCCCACTGAGGATGTGCCTGCAACCCAGGTACATGCCCTTGACCAGAATCGAACCTGGGACCTTTCAGTCTGCAGGCCGCAGCTCTATCCACTGAGCCAAACCGGTTTCGGCTCCTGACTTTTCTTATAAGGGCACCAATCTCATCCATGATTGGGGGCTTGGGGCGCCGCACCCTGTCACACTCAAGGCAGGGTTGATGGGGAGGTTGGGATGCCGCCCCCTGTCACCCACAGAACAGGGCCGATCAGGGGGTTGGGGCACTCCCCCTGTAACACTCAGGGCAGGGCCGATGGGGAAGATGCGGCTCTACCCTGTCACATACAGAGCAGAGCCCATGGGGGGGTTGGGGCGTCATACCCTGTCACACACAGAGCAGGGCCGATCAGGGGGTTGGGGAGCTCCCCCCTATCAGGCACAAAGCAGGGCCGATCAGGGCGTTGGGGTGCCTTCCCCTTTCAAGAACAGAGCAGGGTGGATAGGGAGGTTGTGGCCCCACCCCCTGTCACACACAGAGCTGCAGGGCGATCAGGAGGTTTGGGCGCTGCTCCCTGTCATGCTGCTCCAGGGGCAAGGAGGCCTCATGGCTCCGCTGATCTTGGGGGGTGACTGAAGCTCCCAACTGCTCCTTTCTTTCTTTCTTTTTTTTAATTCTGGGCCAGCTTTAGCTTTGAGGCTTGACTCCAGCTCTTAGGCCTCCGCTGCTGAAAGTAGGTTTCTGGCCTTTTACTTACAATGTTGCGATCCTGCTGGCTGAAGCCCAGTGGACTAAAGCAGGTTTCTGGGGTTTTGTTTAGCTTCTATATTTGCAACAATGGTTCTTAGAGAGCAGCTCAGAGCCCAACAGCGGCAGGCCAGGAACGTTGGCTTCCTCCATCACTGGAGCAAGCAGGCCTACTGTGCGCGTCCGTTGCCTGGCTGCCAGCCACCATCTTGGCTGGCAGTTAATTTGTATATTGCCCTGATTAGCCAATGGGAAGCGTGTCGGAGCCATGGTTAATTACCATGTTTCTCTTTTATTAGATAGGATTAGAAGCCCAGCATGTGAAATCGCATGGCCCTGCCCACTCAGGCAGCCTTGCTGTGCTTACATCCCTGCCCACCCGTGTGTGCCCGCCCACCTACTGCTACCCCACCGTGCTTGCAGCCCCACCCACTCACACTGGACTTTGGTCATTACGGCGTTAGGGCCACTGGTGTTTTATAATATAGGTATATATATTACCTATAAGTTCTTATACATTCTTGTAATTCATTTGCAGGATTTAGGTAATTTACATAAATATGTAAATGATAGATTTTTAAAACTTATTAATGAAGGTTTTGCTGGTATATAAATATACAATTGAAATATAATTTTTTGCATATACTGAGCCTGCTAAGCTCTCTAATAAATTTTAATAGCTTATTATTTATTCATTTTTCTACATTCACATCATTTCCTTTATGAATAGCAAAGAATTATTTCTTTCTTTCAAATTTGTTTACCTTTTCCTTTTCTTTTTTTTTCATTTCATTGGTTGAGGCCATGAGAATAATGATGACAGTGAGGATCTTTGTTTGATTGACAAACTTAAAGGAAAGCTTATAACATTTGATCCTTAAATAATATGTTGCTGAAAACTTTTATTATATATTTCCCTGATTCTTGATTCCTAGGTTTCCAAAGATTTAGATTTTTTAAAAATAAAAGAAAAATGGGTGTTGACTTTTGTCAAATGCTTTTTCTATATATATTGAAAATTAATAATTTTTCACTGTAATCTCTGAGCTTGAATATAATGTACATAGTGTATTACCTTTTTATATAGTACTATATTCTTAGGTTTTGCTTTTGCTATTATTTTGTTTGCTTTTCTAGTCCATGATTAGTGTTGAACTTTAAATTTATAGTCTAGTCCTCAGAAGTTTTCAAAAATTTAGTACAGTGTAAAATATATACACTAATAAGTAAGTTTTGTTCAATGCATATAAATGTGTGTGTATATTTATACAGTGAAAGACACACACAGGCTATTGTACTGTCACTACAATTAAGTTTGTGAAAATACCCATTTCCCTGAAAATTATTCTCTTGTCCCTTCAAAATGTCTTTCTTCAACCCATCCTTAATCTCACTTTTAATCCCCTGGCAAACACTGAACTACTTTCTGTCACTATAGATTACTTTGCATTGTCTAAATTTTATATAATTGGAATTATAAAATCAGTATGTACTTTTCATGATCTGGATGCTTTCACTCAATAGTATTAGTTTGATATTCATCAATGCTCTACATATCAATGTTTGATATTTATACTGCTAAAAAATATTTCATTATATTGATATGCCACAATTTGTTTATTCATTCACTTCTTGATGGGCATTTGGGTTGTGTAGAGTTTTTTACTATTACATATAAAGCTACTCTGAATATTGGTGCATGTGTATGAATATAAGTAAATATTTGAATTTCTCTAGGGTAAATACCTAAAACTCTAAAGTTGGGGTCATATATAGGTATACATTAAATATCTAAGAAATTGCCAAATTAGTTTTCAAAATAGTTGTACAATTTGACTTTCCCACCAACAGTATACAAGAGTTCATTTGTTTTATACTCTTGCCAATACTTGGTTATTGGTAGTCTTTTTAGCATTAGTCATTATAATAGGTGTGAGTATATATCCTTGGTATTTCGTTTTTAATATTTTAATATATTTTTTACAGAGAGAAGGGAGAGGGAGAGAGAGAAACAGCGATGTAGGAGTGAAACATTGATTGGCTGCCTCCTGCTTGCCTCCTATGGGGTATTGGACCTGCAACCCAGGCATGTACCTTGACAGGGAATCGAACCAACAAATTTTTGGTGTATGGGATGACAACCAACCAACTGAGCCACACTGGCCAGGGCTATCCTTGGTGTTTTAATTTGCCTTTCCCTAATGACTAAAGATGATGAGCATCTTTTCACGTGCTTATTTGCAATCTATATATCACTTTATAAAATATCTCTTCAAATATTTATACACTATTTTTATTGAGTTTATTAAATAAACTAGAGTGGGGGGGGTCTCTCAGCCCACCCTGAACCCTCTCCAATCCGGGACCCTTCGGGGGATGTCCAACTGTCCGGCAGTTGGATATCCCTCTCATAATCCAGAACCATTGGCTCCTAACTGCTTACCTGCTGACCAGCCTGATCACCCCTAACCACTTTGCTTGCCTGCCTGATCTCCCCTCACCTCAGCCTGCCTGCCTGATACCTTTAACTGCTCCCCTGCCAGCCTGATCATCCCTAACCACTCTCCCCTGCCAGCCTGATCACCCCTCTCCACTCTCCCCTGCTGGCCTGATCTCCCCTCACTATTCTCCCCTGTTGGCCTGATTGCCCCTAACCGCCTCTGCCTTGGCACCCACCACCATGGCTTTGTCTGGAAGGACATCTGAAAGGATGTCCAGAAGACATTCCGTCTAATTAGCATATTACCCTTTTAATAGTATAGACTAGAGATCCAGTTCGGTTGCCCCCAACTGCCCCCTCTGCCAGTCTGGCAGCCTGCTGTTTAGTTGTTTGGTTGTCCCTCACTAACCCCCCTGCCGGCCTTGTCACCCCACGCAACCTGCCAGTCCTTACTGTTACTGAGATGGTGTTTTGGACAATTGGCATATTCCTCTATTATTAGTATAGATATTTATTAAATTAAATTAAAAATAAATATTTATTAAATTAATATTTATTTATATATTTGCAGGTCTATTCTGTACTCAGTGGGTTTCTATTTATCTATTTGTTGATTTTCATGCCCAAACAATCTATCTTGATTACTATAGCTATAAAGTAAATCAGAATACAACTCTACTGCTTTATTTTCAATTTTGTTTTGCCTACTCTATATACTTTACAACACAATGTGAATGTTAAAATCAGCTTGTCAAAGAATTCCTTCTGAGATTTTGATTACTATGACACTGACGCCTTAGACTAATTTAAAGAAAAATGACAGGTTAACAATATTGAGTCATATAGTCTATGGACATTGTATCTTCATTGTTTTAGGGCTGAATTCCTCTCAGCATTTTCTGTTTTTTCTTATAAAGGCTCTGTACATTTTTGTTAGATTTATCTCTAAGTATTTAATATTATTGATGCTACTGCAAATAGTACTTTTAATATTTCAATTACTGATTGCTAATACATAGCAAACAAATTAATTCTGTATGTTGATCTTATATCCCACAACTCTGCTAACCTTACATATTAGATTTAGTGGGTTATTTATTTTGGATTGCATAAGGTATTTTACATAAACAATTGTGCTTTCTGAAAATAAAGACAATTTCACTTCTTCCTTTCAATGTCATTTAACTTGTTTTTTGTTTTGTTTTGTTTTGTTTTGTTTTGTTTTACATTAGTGGACTGATTGGAACCTCCACTAGAATGTGAAATAGAATTTGTGTGAGTGAATATCCTTACTTTGTTCATGATCTTAGGAGGAAATATTCTTTTTTTTCCAACCATTAAAAATGATGTCAGCTGAAAGTTTTTCATAGATGACATTTATCAGATTAAGGACATCTATTCCTTGCTTTCTGGGAACCTTTTATCAGTAATGGATGTTGGGTTTTGTTAAATATTTTCCTTTTATCTGATGAGACTATCACTTCATTTTGTTATCCTGTGTGTGTGTGTGTGTGTGTGTGTTTAGTCTGTAAATAACATGAATTACATGAATTGGTATTTAAATGTCAAATCAATATTGCATTCCTGAGATAAGTCCAAATTCAGCATAATATGTTATCTTTTTATATATTGTTGGGTATGATTTACTAAAATTTTGTTAAAAATATTTACATGTATGTTCATGAGAGATATTGTTTGTTGTTTTCTTTTCTGTTGGTCTGGTTTTGCTATCTAAAGACATACAATTTTAAAATTGCTATATCATTCTGTTCATTGTATATTTTATCATTTTTAATGATTCCTTTTAATTTTACTAATTCTATTTGCCTTAAAGTCTCTTTTGCTTCTTATGAATATAACTAGAAGCCCTGTGCACGAAATTTGTGCATGGGGAGGGAGTCCCCTCAGCCCAGCCTGCACCCTCCCCTATCTGGGACCCCTAGGGGTATGTCGGACTGCCAGTTTAGGCCTGATCCTGGAGATACCTCTCACAATCCTGGACCATGGCTCCTAATTGCTCATCTGCCTGCCTGCCTGATCACCCCTAACTGCCCCCCAACCAGCCTGGTTGCCCCTAATCCACCCCCCGCTGGCCAGGTCCCCTCATATTGCCCCTCTGCTGGCCTGGTCACCCCATGCAGCCTGCTGTTCAGTTTTTTGGTCAACCCTCACTAAACCCCCTGTCAGCCTGGTCACCCCATGCAGTCTGCTGGTCAGTCGTTTGGTCATCTCTCACTAACACCCCTGCCAGCTTGGTCGTAGGCAGCCATCTTATGAGGGTGTGATGGTCAATTTGCATATTACCTCTTTATTATATAGGATTATATCAAATTCTTAAAACTAGAACTTAATGACATCATTTTCATCCATTGACTTAACACTTTCTTTACCCATGTATTTTAGGCTTATTTCTTGTAAACAGTTTAATTTTTTGTTCCAAGTCAGATTCTCTCTCTTTTTTTAAACTAGGGCATTTACTCCATTTGTATTCAGAATACTGACTGGTATATTTGGATGCCTTTATACTATCATATCACACTTCCTGTTTGTCATCTTTGTTTTTACCTCTTTTCTTATTTATTTATTGAATATTTTAATAATGTTTTCATCCATTATTATTATAAAATTTTATCCCTCTGTTTCCGCTCTTATTGTGGTAATATTAGAAGTTATAACATGCACAATGATCTTATTAAAGTTCATAATTATTTAATTATTTTAACCTCTTCTTTGAAAATGTATTTGAAATCTTACCCCATTAATTCCACCCATTCCAATATATAGCTTATAATTCTATGATTTTTTTTGTTATCTGAAATTTTAAATTATTTTTTCTATTTATATGACCCCCCAAAGATGTTATTATTTTTATTTTATAGATTCAGTGTTCATTTATATTGACCCCAAATTTATACTTTCTCTGATCTTCATTTTTTTCTTGTAATTCAACCATTCTATCAGAGATCACTTTCTTTGACCTGAAAATTATTTTTTTTAGATTTTTCAAATACTAATAGTCTTCTGGTGACTAATTATTCCAATATTTATTTTAGTAAGCATGTCTTTACTTAATCTTTTTTAAAATTGACATTTTGCTGAACATAGAATTGTAATCTTGCAGTTATCCATGAGACTATATTCTCTTTCTGCATAGCATTTAAAATTTGTAACTCTGTATTTATTTTTTTCAATATCTGTATTCCTAACTAGGATACTGGGCCATAAATTTTATGTGTATGGGGACTATGCCCACTTTAGACACTAATTGATATTTAAACCTAGTAAATAGGGCCTGAAATATAAAGGTTAAACAATATAGATTTAAATCCTATATAATAAAAGCCTAATATGCTAAATGTCCAGTTGACTGGTTGGCTGTTCAACCAATCAAAGTGTAATATGCTAACGATATGCTAAGGCTGCTCAACCCCTCACTATGACATGCACTGACCACCAGAGGGTAGTCGACCAGTCGCTATGACATCCACTGACCACCAGGGGACAGGCACTCCAACCAGTAAGTTAGCTTGTTGATGGGGTTCAGCCAATTAGGACTGAGCGAGATGGGCTGGACACACCCTGGAGCCCTACCACGGTCCCTTCATAGCTGTCCAATCTCCTGCATCCCTCCTTGGCCCCGGTCATGCACTGGTGAGGGTCCCTTGGCCTGGCCTGTGCCCTTTTGCCATCCAGGACCCCTGGAGGGATGTTGGAGAGCCAGTTTCAACCAGATCCCACAAGCCAGGCTGAGGGAGGGACTCCACGGGTGCACGAATTCATGCACTGGGCCTCTAGTAAATGAATAATAGAATAAATTAATAAGTAAAATCCTTGCATTTGTAGTATTTAAAGGCTGGTGGATGTGTATCAAAAATCCAAATATCATTCTTGGTGATCTGATAATTCAGGCCTGTTTCTCTGATTCCCACCATTAAGAAACAAAACAAAAATAAAAACATGGACTCAGGAGGATCAAATTCAAGGTTGCCTATGATACTGCTAGACTCTTAATTGGCCTTAATGTCAGGTATCATATCCAAAGAACATAATGAAATCATGAAGATAACAACAGATATTTAAGGTGAGATTTGAAGGGTCAACGTCGGGGTATATTTCTGAAGCTGATTAGTATACAATTATGACTTTTATGCTCTTAAAGATGTAGGTGAATCTGGTCCTGAGAAATTTAACAGAACAACTTAAATGTAAACTTTCTCTTTGTCTAACTTGGACTTTGCTCATATATGCATATCATTGCCTACTCCCTCACCTTCCTTAGGGCACATTAATGCTTCTTAGTATAAGAATGGTATATCTCTAGATTTCCCCAGCAAATGTCTCTTCATCCAAACTGTATTATTTGGTGAAAGTCAAGCTCACATGCATGATCTTTTCTGACATACTCAAAGAGCAGATCTAGGAAATAGTGTTAGCAATGGTATTACTAGTATCCATCACAATTTCACTGTGTACTGTATTTCTTCTGACTCATTGGGGTGAATTGATGGTTTATAGAGAGAGTGGCATTCTCAGTGTGTTAAGCATAAAAAGAGTTATGAAAAGAGTTTGAGGGCACTTGGAAGGGGTGGTTGAATTTGAAACTCTGAAGCTTGATGGCCTTTTTCATCAGCAGCAATTACAAGATATATAACAATAGATACTGATTTGACTTTTACTGGGGCAATGATTACATGTCACCTACCATTTGAGAATCACCCCCCCAGAGTTACTGTCTCTTCTTGCTGTTTGGCATACCTCTAAATGTATTTTAGTCTATTTTTTCAGCAATAAGTCTTTTTTATTAAATTTTTAAAAATGTCAACACTATTGCAGATGTCCCCATTCTTCCTCCTTTGCTTTCCTCAACCTATCCTTGCCTCCCCTTCCCTTGGCCTTCACCATACTATTATCTGTGCCAAAGGGGTATGCATATATGTTCTTTAGCTAATACAGTTATCTTCTTTATTCTGTCACCCAACCTGCCCTCCCTTCTGGCACCCAACAGTCTGGTCCACATATCCATGCTTCTGTTTTCTTTTGTTCATCAGTTTATTTTGTTCATTAGATTTCACATATTAGTGAAATCACATAGTATTTGTCTTTCTCTGACTAGCTTATTTTGCTTAGCGTAATGCTCTCCATCCTGTTGCAAAGAGTAAGAGTTGCTTCTTTATCACATCTGCATAGTATTCCATTATATAAATGCACCACAGTTTTTTTATCCACTTATCTGGTTATGGCCACTTGGGCTGTCCCCAGATCTTGGCTATTGCAAATAATGTTTCTATAAACATAGGGGTGCATATATTTTTTTTAATGATTGGTGTTCCGGGATTCTTAAGATATATTCCCAGAAGTGGGATCGCTGGGTCAAAAAACAGTTCCAATTTAAATTTTTTGAGGAAACTCTATACTGTTTTCCACAGTGGCTGCGCCAGTCTGCATTCCCACCAACAGTCACTATGATTCTCTTTTCTCCACATCTTCGTCAACACTTGTGGTTTATCCTATATAATGAAGAGGTAATATGCAAATTGACCATCATGCCCTTGCACAAGATGGCCACCCCAATGTGGTCACAAGATGGCCGCCACAAGATGGCCAGCAGGGGAGGGCAGTTGTGGGGGGACCAGGTTTGCAGAGGAGGGTGGTTGGAAGTGACTGTCAGGCAGGGGAGGGCAGTTAGGCATCGATCAGGCTGGCAGGGGAGTAGTTAGGGGGTGACCAGGCAGGCAGGTGAGTGGTTGGAAGCCAGCAGTCCCAGATTGTGATAGGGATGTCCGACTGCCAGCTTAGGGAATCTGGCCTATACTGGCAGTTGGACATCCCCTGAAGGGTCCCAGATTGGAGACAGTGCAGGCTGGGCTGAGGGACGCTCATCCCCCCACTCTAATGCACAAATTTCATGCAGCGGGCCTCTAGTCAACGGTAAGTCTTAAAACATGCAAGGCACTTTGCTATCAGTTGGTTGTAGAATGTGAGTAAACACTGCCTTTATGAAAATCATGGTATATTCAAGGAGGCAACGAAGTAAAATAACCAATTATACTACAATGTGACAAGTACGATAAATAGGAAAGTGACAGACATTTAAGTGGAACTGGTGTTTTTCAGGGGATCCCTTTGTATTACTTCTGGGATACCTTCTCTGATCATCTACACATCTTGGTTAGATATGACACCCCTAAGTAGTCATTGTAAGTACCATATTGCTCAACTCCATCAGAAATACTCATATTACCATGCAAATGGTATCCCCTGGAATGTTCAGCATATACTACATGCAGCTCAGCTATTATAGGGAAAAAGCATCCATGATTATTTTGAAAAGGCCATTTCTCAAGGAGAAGACTGAGTTATTATAATTGACCTAAATTATGGGGAGAAATTTCATCGGTAAGAAGTAGTTTTCCAGCTTTTGGTGGGTAGCTGTCCCATCAATCAGAGAGTAGTATCCTGGAGACAGGAAATCCAAAGGTCTTATGTAGTGCTGCCAAATTAAGACATAAAATGGTGCCAGACCATGATGACTTAGTAATCCTTTCAGGAAGGGATGGTGATGGAATAACTTCTAGATATTCATGAGGTTGTAGACTCCTGAAGAATGCCATCCATAGGTCAGTTCTTCAAACCTACTTCAGAAGATCAATAGAGGTAGGAACAAACAGTAATGGAGGTGACAATTTGAGGCCAAAGCAGTCCTGGCAGAAGGTATTTCTAATGAACCTGATGTCCTAGCAGTGGGAGTAAGGTACTTAATAAGCCCCACTTCAATGTGCCACCTGTCTATTGCACAGATGTCTGTATTTTGTATGCTAGAGAAAGCACCTCCTCACCTGAAAGCAACTCACTCTAGACAGCTGTATGTCCATAATCCAGGACACAGGAGTGACAGACATGGCAGCATATGGCAGGGGTTTCAGAGATTACTGTAGAGCTGAGAATAATATTCTCCAGTCAAAGTCAAGGGCACTTTGTACAACTGAGCTGATTACCCACAAATTTCTCAGAATGTAATCAATGCATTGGCACCTTTTTTTTTTTGATCCTCATCTGAGGATATAAGAAAAAAACATTGATGTGAGAGAAATTCATGGATCAGTTGCCTCCCCTATGGGCCCCAACTGGGAATCTAACCCTCAACCTGAGTATGTGCCCTGACAGGAAATCAAACCCACAACACTTTGGTGCATGATGGAAGGATGCACCATCCAATTAAGCCACACCAGCCAGGGCAATGGTGCCTCTCCATAATGCATCCTAGAGGGCCAACCTCCCAGTCGGAAGCCATGCCCCAAGGCATATGCCAGTGTGCAGCAGGACCATGGACTTTCCTCTGGTAAACCTACCCCTCTTGGATTCTCGTCTAGCTCTGATATTCTTATACTCTTTTAAGATAAGGAGTATTTGGAAATTTTATTAAACAAAATCTGCCACCTGTCAATAATTTTTTCTTTAATTTAGTTCCAAAATTTTTTGGAGAAAAAAAATTATAGTTTTTTTAGCAAGAGCTTAATACACATTGCAAAATAACTATTTACCAGTTATGTGTAGTCAGTAAGTTTACCTATGAAAAATTAAATATGAATATAAGAGCTCTCAAAGTTAGAGAGAGATCATTTCTTTTGGAAAATCCACCATAAATTGTTCTGGGTGCTTAGTGTTTGCCTAATCATGAGTCATCTCCTTCTTTGATGAAGTAATTCATATCTGAATGCTTTCATCACAAAAATAAGAGCCCACTCCAAATTCTCTTTATAGGAATGTGTGCTTTGGACATGAGATGATCATTTCTTTTGAGGAAACAGCAGTAAGAAAATTAAAACTTGCATTTAGCACAGAAATTGCACTCTAAATTTGTTTCAATGCATTGTTTTCTATTCCAATTTCTGTGTCAAATGCAATTATGAGAAGAATTTTTAACATTATAGGTGATCTGGGAAACAATGCTATCATACATTGGGACCATAACAAAATGGAAATGCTGTGCCTTTTAAATGTACCTCTAATTTGAGTAAAAAAGATATTTGAACTTAAAGACTTACAAAAAGCTATATTTTTAATATAAATTGTAAGATATGATTTAGAACATTCTGATATGAAGCCAATGAGTTGGAAACTTGGGAATTTAAACAAGAGCTGAAGAGATACTGAAGATGAGGCTTATTTCCTGTGCCAACTAACTTCAGAATTGTTGGTTAATTTTCCCCCCTTTTTTGATGTATGGATGCCTCTTCCCCCCTTTAAAAATGTTACCAAGTGATATGTAAAATTCTGTTAACAATAGTTATTTTGGGAGGAGGGGCAGGTGAGCAGAAGAGGAAGGCTCTCATTATAAACTTTTTGAACATTTATTTAAATGTTGCAATAATGTGCATGGCTTACTTTTTAAATGTCAATAGGGCCTGGCTGGTGTGGCTCAGTTGTTGTGCATCAACCAGTGAACCAAGAGGTTGCCAGTTTGATTTCTGGTCAGGGCACATACATGGATTGCTGTCTCAATCCCCAGTAGGGGGCATGAGGAGGCAGCCAATCAATGCTTCTCTCCCATCAGTACTTCTATCTTTATTTCCCTCTCGCTAAAGATCAATTAAAAATACTTTAAAAATATCAATAGGTATTTTCTACTGGGAGAGATTGTGAACTATATATGTTTTCTTTTTCATAGTTTGTATTCTAAAAGCACTAATACTGTTTTTCAGGTATACTCATATATTCATTTCTTATTGAAAATTAGAAATTACTGGTAAACAAAATAATACTACTGAAACATTTTCAAAATCAGTGATCCATTCAAATACAATAGTTAGTTTTTAGGTGTTTAGTGTTTCAGGTTGTTTTCTCACCTAGATTATGCTCATTTAAGACCTAATACATCACTTTCTACATTACTTAATATATTTCTGTATCCCTATTTTAAGGACCACATTTAATGTACCATAATTTATTTAATGAATCTACTATAGTTGGAATCATAGACTATATGACTTGAATTCATCTATTCTCCCTTCATATTTGTGCATTTGCCTCATTATTTCGTAGGGTAAATTTCTAGAAGAGCATTGCTGGCCCTCCCAGAAAGGCTTATATTTAAGGCATTTGATAGAGTTGCCAAATTGCCTTTCAGAAAAGTTGGACCAATTTAGATTACCATTAGCAGTGTAGCAGTGTTTCTTTTAACCCATGCTGACACTCAATTTGTCTGTTATTTTAGAATTTGTCAATGTAATAGACTAAAAATTAAATCTTATTAAGTCTTCATTTATTTGAAGATTATATATATATATAT
>NW_006297819.1:812076-833601 GCF_000327345.1 Myotis davidii | reverse complement strand
GTGTTGTTCTAGGCAGCAATCTCCGGCGTTAACCTATGCCGCCATCTTGGTTTCCTTTTTTTTTTTTTATTCTGGGATTAATTTACCTTCTATAGCTGTCACTGGAGCTGAGAGCAGGCTCCAGCTCTGAGGTCATGGCCAGCTGAAAGCAGGTACCTGGGTTTGTTTAGATTCTATAATTGCAACTCTGTTTCCATCACTGGCTGCTCTAAGCTCTGAGGCCGTGCTGGCTGAAAGCAGGTTTCTGGGGTTTGTTTAGGTTCTATAATTGCAGCATTGTTTCATCCAGAGCTCAGAGCTGAGCTGCGGCAGGTGGGGAACGTTGACTTCCTCCATCACTGGAGTAAGCAAGCCTCATGTTCATGTTCGCTTTAGCTGCCTGGATGTCGGCTGCCATCTTGGCTGGCAGTTAATTTGCATATCTCGCTGATTAGCCAATGGGAAGGGTAGTGAAGTTATGGTTAATTACCGTGTTTCTCTATTATTAGATAGGTTAAATATTTTACTGATATGTGTGAATTAGCTGTTATTACCCTGATTATTTTTTTATTGAGATGTTTAATAATTTGTTTATAAGTTAAAACTCTTTTTATGATAAGTATATTAGCATGTTATTATATGTCATCATATGTTTTATAATTATTTTTCACAGTCCAATATTCTTTTCAACTTTGTTTATTCTTTGTGTGTGTTTTTCCCATAGATAGGGGGTTTTTACATTTTGTTTCAAATATATTGAGAGATTAAATATACAAACAGACAATGGTCTGACCATACATAAAAACAGAAGTTTGATCCGCAACCTGCAGCAACCTGCTCAGGAAACCATCTGTAATCTATAATCAACAACCCAGGAAGTCAGCCTGCTATAAGTCAAACTTGTAGAAACAGAGATTGCTATCTCTAGTGGCAATCCTAAAGCTAAACAAAGATTTCTGTAACAATTGGCCTTAAGTGGCCAGGGCTTGAATAAAAACTGATAGCTTCCCTAATTTGTGTCTCCACTTTCAACTTAGACCCAACCAGAAAAAGCCAAAAATGTAACCCTAGCTGATCACATAGGTTGTTCAACTTCTAGTTAGCCTGCTTATGTCATCCCTATGTCAACAGCTTGCAATCAGGCCAAACATAAAGCCTTCCCTTTTATACATTATAAATATTTCTCACTCACATTATACATTTTGTGATCTCTTTCCTCCACTTTTTTCTACTCTCTGAAGTTGAAGTCAACTCCCACCCACTTGCACCTCACCCCCAACACTATCTGAAGAATATAACCCTATAACCAGATGAAATGCCTGAGCTAATATTGCAGTATATAGACTCTTGGTTCACACCCTTATTAGTTGTATAATCTTTCTATGATCCAGTTTTCCCAATATGTAAAATTGGGATAAAAGTAATATCTACCTTATAGGTAGGTACATTGCAAACTCAACCAATTGATAGGTTGAGTTTAATTATATAAAGTATACTTGGTACAAGGAACATAAAAAGTGCTTAATAAATGTCAATTATTATCATTGTCATTCCAATTGAGACACCGTGTTAAGATATCTCAACAGTTAACACAGCTGTTTTGTTCATTTACAAAATATACTAAAAATATTATTTAATTCAAAGTTCTAAGAATGATTTAATAATAATATCTCAATTTTGTGAATAAGCAACCTTAGTATTGAGATATTAATGTAATATCATCAAAGTAACAATGCTAACAAGTTGCACACAATTTTTTTAAAGGAATATAGTATTAGCAAATATTTGTTAAACACACATGTGTTTAGTTTTTTATATTTATGCATTTCATTCATTCCTCAAAATAACCCCATACGGTCAGTATTTCATAATTTAACAGAGAACTAAACAGGCTTAAAATGCTAAATAACTTGCTCAAATTCACAGCTCACAAATAATTGAACCAAGAGTCAAATTCAGCTCTTTTTGGACCTATACTCATCTTTCTCTTTTCGGAGAATAATCTAACCCCAAATCCAAGCCTCTTTGCATGATATCACACTGCAATATTATGTTGCAACTCAGTTTCTATTCTAAGGACATGAGTGAAATGTACACCTATCCTACCTAGGAAAGCTATCCTCCTGTCTGCCAAAAATAAGAGAAGTATACTAGCTTCAATGACCCCTGGCATGAGAGAAAAATACTATGATTTAAAATCAAGTATTCCCAAGAGGATAAAACAGACTTGAAATGGTTACATTTTATGTATAGAATTGATTCACTTACAAACATGTATGCCAGTCAAGGTACAGGCTGGAAATAATATATTAATAATACAATCCCAAGTATTTGAGCTAACCTAACTAGACAACACTGTCTTGAAAGCTTTATGCTTCTATATTTTGAAAGCTAAAATTGTCATCGAATTTTAAAATGGGTATTGTCCAAAGGAAATATCAGTCTCTAAAGATTATGAAACCCAAGTAACACATAGTGATACTGAACAAGTCTAATTCAAAGTCAATTTCTTTCATTCCTTTATATTATTAAAATTAATATAAGATTAAAAACTTTAATGAATAGCAAGAATATAAATTCCTATGTCTGAAAATCTGTTACAAAAAAGAAGAGAGTAACCAGGTTATTGTGTGAAAGTAAAGGTCAAATTACCTACCAATTCTTTAACTCCTTTCTACTATCACCATTCTAGGGCTATTCACACTCACTCTCATTTGGATTGTACTGTTGCCTTAGATGGAGAAAATTAAAATGTCAATGTTTTATAAGCATGAAAATCTATAACATTCGAAAGTGTGTTTCTCTTTATAAAAATGTTAAATACACATTGATCAAATTCCATATCTGAATGAAAAAAAAACATCATGAAGTCTAAAAAAGTAAAGCATTCTATTCGTTCCTGGTGTGTGTGTGTGTGTGTGTGTGTGTGTGAGTGAATATATTTTTATTGATTTTAGAGAGGAAGGAAAAAGGAGAGAGAGAGAAATATCAATGAGAGAGATCATTGATTGGCTGCTTGCTGAAGGTCCCCCTACTGGGGACTGAGCCCGTAACCCAGGCATGTGCTCTTGATAGGAATCTAACCCAGAATCCTTCAGTCCGCAGACCAATGCATTATCCATTGCCCCAAACTGGCTAGGGCTGTTCATGTCTGTTATAACAATTTCAGGGTAAGTGTGATCATTTTATTTTCTAAAACCTTACCTGTTATTTCACATTCTGTTACTAGGTAGCAGCATGTATGTATTGCATAGTTTTCCTCAAGAACAAAGATTCTCTCCAGACATTGCACAAATACTGAAGTATTTACTGTCATGGATTACCAATACCATTAAAGTTCAAATACAGCTTTCTCTTTAAAAATAGCCAAACTTGAATGATGTTTAGAAAACCTTAAAATGGACAGCACTTTTTTGGAAAATATATTTTAGAGCAAACCAATAAATGAAGGTTTGCTGTTCTCAATGGTTTATAGTTTCAGTTACACAAGACAAATAAGCCCTAGAGATCTAGTATGCAGTGTTGTGCCAACAAAATAGCTAATAACATAATATGGTCAATAATACCACATTGAGCAGTTAAAAGTTTGTCAAAAGAGTAGATCTTGTGTTCTTATCACAATAAACACAAAAACAAATAAAATAAAATATTGTGTGTTTTTCTAAATTATTTCCTAGTGACCTATAACTCATTATTCTTTCTTAAGGAAATCACATATTTACTTTCAAACTGAAATTCAAGAACTTATTTATTTACCTATTTGATGTTGAGTTTAAAACACCTTTAGCAATTTACTTTAAACTATGCCTGTTTCAGCCTAACTGAGTATATATTTCTCCAGCTTTGTTCCTGGTGGAAAATTCTTTCTTTATGGATCATCCTTTTTCAGTCAGTTGGTAGAAAAAAAAATAAACTTACAAAGTTTAAAAATAAAGGAAAAATGACATATCTCTTCACCTTCAGACTCTGAGATCACCTCCACAGAGAAAATATAACATTTTTAAAAAGTGTTTTCTAATATGGTACCCTCCAGAGAGAGAGAGAACAACTACATATTTCTGCTCTTTTTGGTAATCCCTTTAGTTATAGTAATTAATAATGTAGTTTTATTTTTATATGGAAACATTCTATAATGATTTAAAGTTAATTCTTTCTACTAACCTTCCAATATAAACCTAGAAACTTACTTCAAACATTTCAAACTAAATTAGAAATCAACTAAAATGAAAAAAATCAAATACTGGAGGCTAAAAAGTATGATATTAAACAATGATTGGGTTACCAAAGAGATCAAAGAAGAAATAAAAAAAAATTCTGGAAACAAATAACAATGAAAACACAACAATCCAAAATCTATGGGACACAGTGAAAGCAGTCTTGAGAGGGAAGTTCATAGCATTACAGGCCTATCTCAAAAGAAAAAAGTGATAATAAATTATCTAACACCACAACTTAAAGAATTAAAAAGAGAGCAACAAGAAAAGCCCAGAGTAAGTAGAAGGAAGGAAATCATAAAGATTGGAGCAGAAATAAACAACATAGAGACCAAAAAACAAAAACAAAAAACAATAATACAAAAGATCAATAAAACCAAGAGCTGGTTCTTTGAAAGGAAAACAAGATTGATAAAAATCAGAAATGAAAGAAGCAAAATAACAACAGACCCTACAGAAATACGAAGAATTGCTAAAAAAAAAATACTATGAGCAACTCTATTCCAACAAACTGGTCAACCTAGAAGCAATGAACATATTCCTAGAAAAATACGACCTTGCAAAGCTCAATCAGGAAGAATCAAAAAATCTGAATAGGCCAATAATTATGGAAGAAATTGAAGCAGTAATCAAAAAAGTTCCAGCAAACAAAAGCCCTGGACCAGATGGCTTCACAAGGGAGTTTTACCAAACATTCAAAGAAGAACAAAACCTATCCTCCTCAAACTATTCCAAAAAATTCAAGAGGAAAGCACACTTCCAAACTCATTCTTTGAAACTAAAATTACCCTGATCCCAAAACCAGATAAAGACACTACAAAGAAAAAGAATTACAGGCCAATATCGCTAATGAATACAGATGTTAAAATCCTCAACAAATTCCTAGCAAATCAGATCCAGCATTACATTAAAAAGATCATACACCATGACCAAGTGGGATTATCCAAGGATGCAAGGATGGTACAATATCTGCAAAACAATAAACGTGATGTATCACATAAACAAATTGAGAGACAAAAAATCAAATAATCATATTAATTGATGCAGGAAAAGCATTTCACAAAATCTAACACCCTTTCTTGATAAAAACTGTCAGCAAAATGGGACTAGAGGGGTCATATCTCAACATAATAAAAGCCTTATATGACAAACCTATAGCCAACATCATACTCAATGGGCAAAAACTAAAACCATTGCCCCTAAAAACAGGCAAAAATACAGGGATGACCACTCCTGTTTGACACAGTACTAGAAGTGCTAGTCATAGCAATCAGAGAAGATGAAATAAAAGACATCTAAATTGGTAAAGAAGAAGAAAAACTGTCATTATTTGCAGATGACATAATATTGTACATAGAAAACTCTAGAGACTATGTCAGAAAACTACTAGAATTAATAAATGAATTTGGCAATGTAGTAGGATACAAAATTAACACCCAGAAATCTATGGCTTTTTTATATACCAATAATGAACTCACAGGAAGAGAAAACAAAACAAAACAAAAAAATCCATCCATTTATCATTGCAATAAAAAAATCAAGATACCTAGGAATAAACTTAACTAAGGAGATAAAAGACCTGTACGCTGAAAACAACAGGACATTGAAAAAAAGAGCTAGAGGAAGACATAAACAAATGGGAGAATATACCATGTTCATGGATTGGTAAAATCAGCATCATTAAAATATCCATACTACCCAAAGCAATCTATAGATTCAATACAATCCCCATTAAAATACCAAGGGGTTATTTCACAGACTCTCCAAAAATCCCTATGGAATAAAAAAAGACCCTGAATAGCTGCAGCAATCTTGAGAAAGAAGAACAAAGTTAGAGGGATCACAATACCAGATATCAAGCTATATTACAAAGCCACTGTTCTCAAAACTGCCTGGTATTGCCTAGCTGGTTTGGTTCAGTTGGCTTGTGGACTGGGGGGTCCCGAGTTCAATTCCAGTCAGGGACATGTGCCTTGGTTGCAGGCGCATCCCTGGTGGGGGGTGTGCAGGAGGCAGCTGATCGATGTTTCTCTCTCATCGATGTTTCTAGCTCTCTGTTCCTCTCCCTTCCTCTCTGTAGAAAGCTAATAGAGTATATTTCAAAAAAAAAAAAACTGCCTGGTACTGGCACAAGAAAAGATATATAAACCAATGGAACAGAACAGAGAACCCAGAAATTGACCAAAGCCATAATGCTCATTTAATATTTGGCAAAGGAGGCAAAAGCATACAATAGAGTCAAGACAGTCTCTTCAATAAATGGTGTTGGGAAAAATTGGACAGATACAAGCAAAAAAATGAAACTAGACCACCAACTTACACCACACACAAAAATTAACTAAGAAGGGATAAAGGACTTAAATGTCAGAAGGGAAACCATAAAAATCTTAGAAGAAGCCATAGGCAGCTAAGTAGCAGACATTTATTGTAACAATATCTTTACCAATATACCTCTAGGACAATGGAAACTAATGATTGAAAACAGTATGGAGTTTCCTCAAAGAGTTAAATTAGAACTTCCATTTTACCCAGTGATCCCACTTCTAGGAATATATCCCAAGAAATCAGAAACACCAATCAGAAAGGACATATGCACCCTTATGTTCATAGCAGCACAATTTAAAATAGCTAAAATTTGGAAACAACCTAAGTACCCATCAACAGATAAGTGGATTAAAAAACAGTGATACATCCACACAATGGAATACTATGCTGCTGTAAAAAAAGAAAGAACTCTTACCATTCACAACAGCATGGATGGACCTGGAGAGCATTATGCTAAGTGAAACAAGCCAGTCAGAGAAAGAGAAATATCTCATAGTCTCACTCATTTGTGGAATATAATGAACATAAACTGATGAACAAAAATAAAGACAGAGACATAGAAGCATCAAACAGACTGTCCAACCTCAGAGGGAAGGCAAGGGTGGGAGGGACATTGCACAGCCATGAGGTAAGAGATATGCATGCATATAAACATCGGCACAGACAATAGGAGGGGTGAGGGCATGTGCTGGGAGGTGGAAACTGCTAAGGAGAGGTCAATGGGGGGAAAAGAAGATATATGTAATACTTTAAACAATAAAGAATTAAAAAAAAAGCTTCTCAAACTTCTACAATGTATTACAGTAAAAAATATTTTTACATAGCTATATTCTGTCTTCCTTTTGTACTGTATTTTTATACATATTGCATCTATGTATGTTACTAACACAAAAACATATTATTTTAATTATTACTTTAATTAAAATTCGTGCATGGATGGGGTCGGGCTGGTCGGGGGGAGGGGCCGTGGGCGGTTGGCTGGCCAGCTCACCCCTGATCCGGGGGTCAATCGGGAGCAGGGCAGGATGGGGGAGGGGCCGTGGGTGGTTGTAGGCCAGCCTTGTCCCCTGGTCAAACTCGCAGTCAATTTGCATATTAGCCTTTTATTATATAGGATATAATTTTATGTATTTTAAAGAAGCTGAGATTACAAAGGAAAGAAAATATAATGTGTCATTATATTGACTTCTTTATTTACCTTTCTTGGTTTCCTTAATTAGTTCCTATGGATTCAAGTTACTATCTGGTATCATTTTCATACTCTAACACAGCTTTGATCCCACCCACCTGCACTTCTTTTCTGATGTCATTTCATTTCTAAATGTTATAGGCTTAAAATACACTTATTTATTAATTATATAATTACTTATATCTATATATTATATACTAGAGGCCTGATGCATGAATTTGTTCATGGGTGGGTCCATAAGCCAACCTGCCCTGATCAGGACTGATTAGGCTGGCAGGCTAGAGGGAAGGACTTAGGGGGGTAATGAGCCAGCCCTGCCCCCTGGTGGAAATCCCTGTAGAAATCCCAGGTGAGGGGACAATTTGCATATTAGCCTTTTATTATATAGAATATGATCTTATACAATTGCTTTCTAAATAAATTTGTACTAATATATAATTATACAAATTGCCTTTATTGATGTTCTTTTGTTTATCATGTTGATTCAACATAGTCTGGGTCACTTTTTTTCATTCTAAAGAACATCTTTTAGTGTTTCTTGTAAGGTGGATCTGCTGGAAACAAATTCTTGCTCTTTTTCTTTATCTTCATTTTTAAAAGCCAATTTCCTGGATATATGATTCTTGGTTGACAGTGTTTATCATTGTTTTATTCACATTCAGTACTCTAAATATATAATCCCATTCTCTTCTCCATTGTTTCAGATAAAAAAAACTCTGTTAATCCAATAGAGTTCCCTTATGTCTTCTCAAGATTTTCTGTTTGTCTTTCAATATTTTTACTATAAAGTATCTCCATGTGGATCTTTTTGTCTATATCCTACTTGGAGTATGTTGATCTTCCTGATGTGCAAATTGATATTTGTCATCAAATTCCAAAAGTATTCAGACATTATTTCTTTAAAGATTTTTTCTGCTCCTTTCTCATTCTCCTCTCCTTGCATGTATGTTGGTTTGTTTAATGGTGTCTGTAGGAACTCAGTTCCTTCATCCCGTTCCACTATACCAACTGTGGAGTCTGAGCCCCTCTGCCAGAGACTGGACCTTCTTGAATGCCAGGTATTTGACAATGGAGAAGCCATGGAAAGTTGTGAGTATATAAGAGAGTCTTTATTGTAGGAGCCATGTAGCCATTGCTAACAAGGAGCTACTAGACAAAACAGCTCTTCAAAGCAAAGTCCCATACAGTAGCCACACACCAGCTTACCAACAATACATCTTTCTCACACAGCAGTAATAGCCTCTGTACCCACAGTAGCAGCCTGCTGGTCAGTAATACATCTTCCTCATAATGCAGCCCTGCATAACAGCAGCCTGCCTTACATAGGAGCAGCCTCACCAAGCAGCCATGTATTGCCAGCTGGTCATTAACAACTTTATCCTACTTAGACAAAAGAGGCTATTTGCCAAAAAAGTGACATCAGTCTTTGGGGTTATAGAAGGGCATGCTTGCACAGTGTGCCAACAGATTAGTGTGGCCTTTCTCTTGCACCTGTGTATTGTCCTTGGACACTATTATTAAGATTCCCACACTCAGAATGGCCTTGAACATCCGGTGTACTCTGAACAGGGCCTCTATACTCCAATTGGACTTGAGCATCCGGTGTACTCTGAATAGGGTCCCCACAGTGTCCCACATTTTTTGAGGCTCTTTCAATTTTTGTTAATTCTTTTTCCTCTCAATTCTTTTAATTATATATAAAATCTATAAGTTCCCCTACTCTTTATTTTGCCTGTTCAAATATACTGCCTACAAGTTCCCCTACTCTTTATTCTGCCTGTTCAAATATACTGTCCATCCTCTCTAGTAAATTCTTTATTTCAGTTATTTCCAAATCCAGAATTTTTATTTGCAATATTTTTGTAATTTCTAACTCTTTATTGATATTGTCTATTTAATGAGGCAATGTGATCATACATTACTTTTCTATTATAAAAAAACTTACTTTGCCTTTTTAAACTATTTATAATCACTGCATTACATTTTTATCTCTTCAGTCCAACATCTGGCTCCTTTCACTGGCTGTTTTTGTTGCCTATATTTATTTTTGTGCTTATCACCTTTTCCTGTTTACTTGCATATCTCATAATTTCTTGCTGACAACTAGACATTTTGGATAATAAAATATAGCAACTGTGGATACAACAAATTCCCATGGTTTCTTATTATTTTCTTTTTATATTAGAGGCCTGGTGCACAAAATCCATGCATGTGGGGGGGAGGTGTCCCTCAGCCCAGCCTGCACCTTCTCCAATCTGGGACCCCTTGGGGGATGTCTGACTGCCAGTTTAGGCCATCGGTAGTCAGACATCCCTCTCACAATTCGGGACTGCTGGCTCCTAAGTGCTCGCCTACCTGCCTGCCTGATTGCCCCTAACTGCTTCTGCCTGCCAGCCTGATTGCTCCCTAACCGCTCCCCTGCCAGCCTGATTGATGCCTAACTGCTCCCCTGCTGACCCGATTGCCCCCAACTGCCCTCCCCTGCTTGCCCAATCATCTGCAACTGCCCTCCCTGCTGGCCTGGTTGCCCCGAATTGCCCTCCCCTGCTGGCTTGTTCACCCCCAACTGCCCTCTCCTGACAGCCTGATCACCCACAACTGCCTCCCCTGCTGGCCTTCTGGTGGTGGCCATCTGGTGGCGGCCATCTTCTGATGACATATGAGAGGATCGTGTGAGGGCACGAGGACCACCTAGGCTTTTATTGGTACAGATGTTTACTGAGAAAACTAGATTTAAGTCTATTTCTCCTATACTGTAGAGTCTCTAACGTCACTCTACAAAGGAAGCAGGCTTGGACAAGTGTGCAGTCAACCTGATATGGCAGGGATTTTTATTCAACTCTCTTTCACTGTCTCTTTCTCTGATCTCTTATTTAAACTGTCTGCCTCTGTTTGTATCACACCCTAATGTTAGTCTCCACTAGTTTTCAGCTGATCGCTCTATTGTTTTCATTAGTGCCCTGGGAAAATGTTCTACAGTCTGCTTTAATTAAATTGGGCTCCTTAACAGGGATATTTTGAGGCCATTCTTTGAAGTTTGTTCTGACCCTAGGATATATTCTTAGTTGTCTCTTTCTATGGTTATTTCTAGTAAACTAACTGTCCTTTGTTTGGCTGTGGTGGTCATGAAGTTACAAGACTCCTCTAAATTGTTTACTACAAAAATCTCCACTGTTTTTGAGAGCATCCTTAGGCTTAAACATCCCTGACCTTTGTTTCACAGGAAGACATTTCTTTAGAGAGTGCTTCAGAGTTCGCTGTTCCTGTGAATGGTCTCTTGCTGGGCAAAATCTCTAACCCACTATTCCAGACCTGGGACAGGGACGGTGGCCAGATTTTCTCAGAGTGACAGTTCTGTTTAATAAGCACAGTGCTTGGAAAGAATAATAGCCTCTGGTCTTCTTGGAGTGACTCTCCTGTGATAATACCTCCACCTTATAAGTGAGCTTGGGCAAGGGCTCCTTAGGCCTCAGTATTCTAGGGTAGAATTTCTGTCCTATGACTGTGGATTGAGTGGAGGAAGGGAACTTGTGACTGATTTGTGGGTTATTTTTCACCTATAATTTAACTTTTGCAATTCAGAGCTGATGAAGGGGAGAAATCCTGATGGCTTACTCTTCCTGTAGAAATACCAGGACCCTTGACTAGGAGCTAGAGGGAGATCAACTTCTTGGCTAAACCTGCTCAGAGTGGAGGTCTCATAGTGATTAGCTGGGAGGTAGAGGGAACAGTTTTAGGGTTAAGTGAACTGACTGCATTGTTCTTACCAATATTTGGTAGATTGTCTTGAATAAATATTTCTTCATTTGTTCTGTCACCTTAGGACAATTTCCAGAGACTTTAAATTCTTCTTTATTTTTAAACAATTTCACCAGTGATACTTTTACCATAATTTCTTCCAAGTTTCACTGGGCAGAGTGTCTGCAAAGGTCTTTATGTTGCAATTCCAGAGTTTGAGTATTGTCATTCTATAATTATGGTTTTAAATTTGTTTTCATGATGACTAATGATACTGTATACATTTTTCAAATCCCAGAATATTGTTTATCACTTACTACAAAAAATATATTTCACCCTGGCTGGGTGGCTCAGTTGATGGGGGCATCATTCCGTACAACAAAAGGTTGTGAGTTTGCTTCTTAGTCAGAGCACATACCTGGGTTTCAGGGTCAATCCTCAGTCAGGGTGTATTTGGGAGGCAACCAATTGATGTTTCTCACATTGATCTTTCTTTTGCTCTCCTTCTGTCTCTCTCCTCTCCCCCTCTCTCTCTCTCTCTCTCTCTCTCTCTCTCTCTCTCTCTCTCTCTCTCTTTCTCTCTCTCTTTCTCTAAGTAGATATACTTCAGTGAAGATTATGGCTGAAATTATTTTAACAACTTTCTCAAAATGGCTGAAATTATTTTAACAACTTTATTGGATGTATAATTGACCTATAATAAATTGTACACATTTAGAGTAGATAAATTGGTGCTTTGAAATATGTACTGCAATGAAACCATCACCACAGTTAAGATAATTAAACTATGCATCACTCCCCCAATTTTTCTCATGTCCTTTTGTAGTTCATCCACATTTCCCCAACTCTATTCTGCATAAAAATTGATCTGCTTTCCATCAATATAGTTCACATTTTTCTAGAACTTAATATTATATTAATAAGACCATAAAGTATATAATTTTATTTGGTCTAACTTCGTCCATTCAATGCAATTGTTTTGAGAGTCATTCATTTTGCATTCATGTAACAATAGTTTATTTCTTTTTATTTCTGAATGCTATTATATCATATTCATTCATCTATTGATAGAAACTGAATTTTTTCCTCTTTTAGGCTACTACAAATAAAGCTGCTATGAATATTCATGTACAAGTCTATGTATAAACATAGTCTTTCACTTCTCTTGGATAAATATCTTGGAGTGAAATAACTATATCATATGGTAGAAGTATGTTTAATTCTTTCCTCAGAAACTGCCAGCTGTTTTCCAAAGTGTTGTTCTCTTTTACATTTTCACTAGCAGTATGAGAGTTCCAGTTTCTCCAAATCCTTCCCAATAAAGGTATAGTTGGTGTTTTTATTTTTAACAGTTCTAATAATGTAGTGCTATTGCATTATAGTTTTTATTTTTATTTATCTTATAGTGAAATGTCTGTTCAGATCAGATTTTTTTTACTAATTTGCTTTTTACCCTGTTATTTAGTTCTAAAAGTACACTTTTTTAAAAAAATCCTCACCTGAGGACATGCTTAGAGAGAGGGAGGAAGAGAGAGATAGGGAGGGAGAGAAAACGTTGATGTGAGAAACATCAATCTGTTGCCTCGTGTACCAGCCCCAACCAGGGATTGAACTACAATTCAGGTATATGCCCTGACCAGGAATCAAACTGGCAACCTTTCAGTGCACAGGACAATGCTCAACCACCTGAGCTACTCTAGCTGGGCTTAAATGTTCTTTATATATTCTGGATATAAGTACTTTATTATATTCTAGAGGCCCAGTGCACAAAATTTGTACACTCGCGGGGCGGGGGGGGGCGGGCGGGGGTTGGTCTCTCAGCCTGGCCTGCACCCTCTTGCAGTCTGGGAGCCCTCAGGGGGATTTCCTCAGGGAAGCCACCTGTCGGACATCCTTAGCACAGCCATAGGAGCAGAAGAGGCTCCCGCTACTGCTGCTGCGCTTGCCAGCCGTGAACCCAGCTCAGGGCTTCTGGCTGAGTGGCGTTCCTCCTGTTGGAGCGCACTGACCATCAGGGGACAGCTCCTGCATTGAGTGTCTGCCCCCTGGTGGTCAGTGCGCGTCATAGTGACCGGTCGTTCCACTGTTCGGTTGATTTGCATATTAGTCTTTTATTGTATAGGACAGTGATGGTGAAACTTTTGATCTTGGCGTGTCAGCATTTTGAAAAACCCTAACTTAACTCTGATGCCGTGTCACATACAGAAATTTTTTGATATTTGCAACCATAGTAAAACAAAGACTTATATTTTTGATATTTATTTTATATATTTAAATGCCATTTAACAAAGAAAAATCAACTAAAAAAATGAGTTCACGTGTCACTTCTGACACACGTGTCACAGGTTCGCCATCACTGGTATAGGATATGATTACACAAAAAGTTTCCAATTTATATGAAGTTAAAATTTCTAATTTCTTTTTATATGGATTATGCTTTTAGTGTTACATTTCAGAAATCTCCTAAACTCAAATCACAGAAATTTTCCTATATTTTTAGAACTTTAGTTTTAGAATTTTACATTTAGGTTCAAGACCGTTTTTTGTACTAGCTTTTTTTATATGGAGTGAAGGTAAATTGAAGTTTTTAGTATTTTTAGTATGAATATTAAATATTGAAAATATTACTGTTTCTTCACTGATATGGTTTTACAACTGTGTCAAAAAGCAGTTGTCCATATAGGTGTGTAATTATTTATTAACTCTCCATCCTGCTTCATTTACCTACAAGTCTATTTGAAAGCAATACCATTCAGAGTTCATCACTATTGCTTTATTAAAAGTTTTACATTTTGGCATTGCTAGTCTTCCAGTTCTTTCTCAAAATTTTTGGCTCTTCAAGTTCCTTTATATTCCAAATAAAGTTTAGAATCCATTTGTCAATTTCTATATTTTAAATTTAGATAAAGGGATATATTTCCCAAATGACACACTCTAAACCTCTGTGAATCATTTCCTCAATAAAAATCAATAAAAGTTTTAGAAAAAAAATAGTCAAAATTAACTTTCTCAAGACTCTGGATATCATCCATAGGCTTGTGACAATGAGAGGAGTGTTGTTGTTGTTGTTGTTTTTGTTTTTGTTTTTTTAAATAAAACAAAAACTGTTGTACCTTGGAAACCAAACCAGGATTTTTGACTTTTATGCTTGGCCTATTTTCATTCCCCTCTCTATAGATATATTTAATAATGTAAATTAGAATTTTCATAGTAACCTTAAAAATGATAGCCTCATAACCAAAATAGTGGTAAAAAACAGGGCGGTTAGAATACAGACAATAAAGATAAACAAAAAAGTGACACTTTTCCAGATTATTGTCAATATTAGATTTATATCATAGCTATCTAGAAAAGCCTGATTTACAGGACATTGTCATTATTTAACCTGACTTATAGCTCACTGCATTATAAAATCTCTAGCCTCATGGCCTTTGCTGAAAAAAAAAAAGAAATCAATGGCAATTTTTTATCATTGCAGCCTCTTAAGTCTGCAATACCAACTGAGGCAAATAAGAGATTGACAACAACTTGAAAAGAGACTTGTGAAACAAAATGTCCATAGGAATCTTTGAAAATCTCTAACATAGCTGTAGCTGAAGTTGTAGAAGTCTATGTGCATGTGTGAGTTTGTGCACAAGCCCATGAAAGACCCCAACATCTAGATTTGGCACTATATAAACAGGCAGAGAAGGATAAGGTAGGGTTGTCAATTGCCTAAATGTTGAAAGCATGTTTTAGCCACAACATTCACAGAGCCCCTTTTTAACATATAGAAAATTTATTGGTTCAAGGTATTTAAAGTAATCTCTGACTATTAGCTGAGCATTAAGTCAATCAAGTAAAAATTTCAGTGGCAGTATATGATAGGGAATATAGACTTCATAATATTAGTCTAGAAAAATCACTAAACAGCAAAACAATGATAAATCTGAGTAAGAGGAAGAATGAAATTTTAAGAGTTACCATATTATCCCAAACATTCAGTTTTCAACAACAACAAAAAACTACAAGACACATGACAGTATTGCCCATTCACATAAAGAAATTCAATCAATAGAAACTATATCTAAGGGTATTCAAATGTTAGACTAACTAGACAGAGACTTAAATCAGCTAGTATACCTGTATTAAAAAACAAACAAAACTAGAAAAACATGTCTAAAGAATTAAAGCATGGAGGGACATGGAGAGAATTATGCTAAGTGAAATAAGCCAGTCGGAGAAAGATAACTATCACATGATCTCACTCATGTGTGGCATATACCAGTAATGAACAACATAAACTGATAAACAAATATAGATCCAAAGACAGAGAAGCATTGAACAGACTGTCAAACTTCAGAGGGAAGGCAGGGGAGGGAAGGGTGGGCAAGAGATCAACCAAAGGCCTTGTATGCATGCATATAAGCATAACCAATGGACACAGACAGTAGGGGGGTGAGGGTATGTGTGGGGGATAGGGGTGGCCGGGGAGAGGTCAATGGGGGAAAAAGGAGACATATGTAATACTATATGTAATACTTTAAACAATACAGAATATAAAAATAAGAATAATTCTCATCATTGATAAGAAATAATATCAACAAAGAGATACAAATTATAAAAAAGAACCAAATAGGAATCTGGAATTGAAAAGTACAATAACTAAACTCTGAACATTCACTAGATGGGCTCTAGAGTAAACATAAAGTGACAGAGAAATAATGAGCAAACTTGGAGAATAATTGATATAGTCCAGAAGATGGGACAGAAAAAAAAATAATTAAGAAAAATGAACAGTACCTCTGAGACCTGTAGTGCACTATCAAGTTGTACTAACAAATGCATAATGACTGTCCTAAATGAGGTGAGAGGAAGAAAGGGCAGAAATAATATTTGAAAATATAATATCTAAAAACATCCCAGACTGCTGGGGTCCAACCCCAGCAGGTCCAGGGGTCCCCAAAGGTGTGGACGGAGTTGGCGAAGAAGGAATGACACAGAGACAGCATTCAGTTGATCAGCAGCCTTGCCTGGATCTCTAGCCACAATCTCCAGCCAAGTTCTGTGTCCATGTTCTCTTGCTAGGTTCTCCAGCCACATTTCTCTAAGTTCTGTCTCCTGTTGTCTTGTTGCCTCTGTATTTATACCAGGTGATTCTAATCCTATCAATCTCTATTCCAAAGGTTAGGGCGTTTCTTATCTCCATTCCAGGGAGTAAAGATTATGTAGCTTAAGCATGATTTTTCATAGTTAAAGTGATTAATTATCCGCCTGGCACTTAGTTAAGGGGTTTTATTCCCTCCCTAACTTCAGGGGAAAATCCCTACCTGGGGAAACAACCTTTCTCAGAGAGGTGACCTTGGTTAAAACTCATAGTGCCAAGAAGGTGAGAAAACATATTAAGAACAGTATGCCATATACGCCAGGTCCCTTGAAACAGCAAGGATGGACCGGCTCCCGGCACAGTTGTCCTCTGCCTCCTTCTTCAAGTCATCTTGCCATAAGATGAGTTAGCATAAGCTGTTCCTAATCAGCATTAGGGGGCCTGTGTTTGGGAAATTGGCAGAAAGTGGCAGTTCAGGCTGTGTCTATGTATGGACTTCTTTGAATTTGTCCAGCTTGGAGTTTATAGACCATTTTGGATTTGTATATTAATGTTTTTCACCTACATATAGGAGCAAAAATGATAAAAATTTTAGAATAAAAAATAGGAGTAAATCTTTGTAACCTTGAGTTAGGTAATGATTTATTAGACATGATACCAACAGAACAAGTGACAAAAAAATAGGTAAAAAATAATAAAACTGGATTTTATTAAAATTAGAACCTCTGTGTTGAAAATTGTATCAAGTGAGCTACAACATTAATACCTGGAGAGTATTATGCTAAATGAAATAAGCTAGTCAGAGAAAGATGAGTACCATATAATTTTATTTATATGTAAAATATAATGAACAAAATAAACTAATAAAATAGAGACAGACCCATAGATACAGAGAACAGACTGACAGCTGTCAGAGTAGAGAGGGGTTGGGAGTCTGCGTGGAAAAAGTGAAGGGATTAAGCAAAAAATAAACAAACAAAAACTTTATAGACAGACAACACTGTGATGATTACCAGAGAGAAAGGGAGGTGGGGGAAGGTAGAAGATGGTAAAGGGGGAATAAATGGTGATGGAGGGTGACTTGACTTTGGATGGTGAACACACAATACAATATACAGATAATGTATTATAGAATTGTACACTTGAAACCAATATAATCATATTAACCAATGTTGCCCCAATAAATTCAATAAAATTTTTTGAAAATAGATAAATAAAATTTAACAATGACCTCTTAAGACCAGCAAGAAGAAAAAGAAAGCCTAGCTGGTTTGGTTCAGTGGATAGAGCATCAGCCTGCATACTGAAGGGTCCTGGTTTCGATTTCAGTCAAGCGCATATGCAACAGGTTGCAGGCTTGATCCCCAGTGCCGGGGCGGGGGGGGTGGGAGACATGCAGGAGGCAGCCAATCAATGATTCTCTCTCATCATTGATGTTTCCATTTCTCTCTCCATTTCCCTTCCTCTCTGAAATTAATAAAAATATATATTAAAAAAAGAAGTAAAAGAAAAAAAAGAAATTTATATCAAGAATAAAGACATTCACAGAATGAAAGAAAATATTTGCAAATTATATGTCTGACGAAGGATTTTATCCAGAAAATATGAAGAAATCTTACAACTCAACAATAAAAGACAAATAACTCAACTTAAAAAAAATAGACCAAAGCTTTGAATCAATATTTTTTCAAATAAGATAGGTAAATGTTGCCATTTGAGACAACATAGATACATGGACTTTGAGAGTATTTTTGCTAATTGAAATAAATCAGACAGAAAAGGACAAATTTTAAATGATCTCAAATATATATGGAAACTAAACAAAGTAAAACTCACACTCATAGACACAGAGAACAGGTTAGTGTTTGCCAGAGACTAGAGATGGAGGAATGGGTGAAATGAGTAAAAATGGTCAAAAGACACAAATTTCCATTTATTCAATAATAACTCATGAGGATATTATGTAAAGCATAGTAATACTAGTAATAATACTGTATTGTATATCAGAGATGCTAAGATAATAGATTTTAAAAAATCTTTTCATCACAAGAAAAAAATTATAATTATGGTTATGTTTAACTATACTTATATTTTATAACATGCACAAATATTGAATTATTATTTTGTAATTATTTGTTGAATAATTGAAAGACTTTGGTTGAACAGTATTGTACACCTAAAACCAATATAATAATGTATATCAACTAGAGGCCCAGTGCATGAAATTCATGTACTAGAGCGGGGGTTCCTCAGCCAGGCCTGTGCCCTCTCACACTCCAGGAGCCCGCGGGGGGAGCAGGCCTAAGTCGTCAGTTGGATATACTTTAGCACTCCCACAGAGTTGGGAGAGGCTCCCACCACTGCTGCTGCGCTCGCCAGCCTTGAACCGGCTTCTGGCTGAGCAGCGCTCCCCTGGTGGGAGAACACTGACCACTAGGGGGCAGCTCCTGCATTGAGCATCTGTCCCCTGGTGGTCAGTGGGCATCATAGCGACCGGTCATTCCACCGTTCAGCCAATTTGCATATTAGCCTTTTATTATATAGGATAATATCTCAATTAAAAAACATGGTATAATATAAAAAGGCTCTGCTTATATTTGTAAATGTTAAAAAATATTTGTTGTGAGAAAAGAGCAAAGGACGAATAATACCAAGAAAATAATAAAACAAAACAATACAAACTGCAGCTAAATTATATACATGCAACAATATAAGAAGCCCATTGATTTAGATGACAAAATAAGATTCTTCCTGCAAGAACCAGAGTTCTCCAGTAACATGGGCAGTAGTCTCAAAAAGTTAAAGAAATCCTTCCTAAAAATAAGAGAGTCAAAATAATTCCACTCAGGAGCAGTCATCAAGGAATGATTCTCTACTTCCTTCATCTCTGACAACTACATACCATTATTTTAGATATTCCCACATAATAAGTAAAGAAGAGTTATATCTCACTTCAGCATACATATTAACATTTCAGTTTGAAGGTCATTACCTAGAGTTAAATATTTATTTATAGGTATTTTTAGAATACAAATATGCAGAAACCTCAACTTACCATTCATTAAGTTTTGCCAAATGTGTTCACCTGTGGAATCCAAATCTCTACCCAAACAGAACATTACTATCACTCCAGATAGTTCACTCATATTCCTTCCACATCAGCCAGAGCCCCAGATGCAAATACTCTCCTGCTTTTGTCTTTACCATAATGTAGTTCTGCCTACTCTAGAAGTTCAGATAATGGAATCCTAGAATATGAACTCCTTTACATTTTCATTCACTCAACACAATGTTTTTGAGATTCATCTATGTTGTTGGATATATCAGTAGTTAGGTGTTTTTATTGCTGAGGTGGACAATTAGGATGACCAATGCCTCAAAAAACAGGTAAAGACCTTTAACAGACATTTTCCCAAAGAACATACATAAGCATATAAAATATGCTCAACATTATTAGTCAGTAGGGAAATACAAATCAAAACAATAGCCCAGTTGGCGTGGCTCAGTGGTTGAGAATGACCTATGAACCAGGAAGACATGGTGCAATTCCTAGTCAGGGCACATGCCTGGGTTTCAGACTCTGATAGGCAGCAGATCAATGATTCTCTCTCATCATTGATGTTTCTGTATCTCTCTCTCCCTCTCTCTCTTCTCTCTGAGAGTAATATTCTCTGTAAAAAAAATCAATAAAATATATTTTTAAAAAGGAGGAAAAACTAAAATGCAGCCCGTACTGTATCACATGACATTGGCCCAAGAATGGCCCGTCGTCGGCCAGCCCATCGTGTGTGTGTGTGTGTGTGTGTGTGTGTGTGTGTGTGTGTCCTCACTTCATATCCACAAGGATAACTAAAATCAAAAAGTCAGATAATAAGAATTGTTTGTGAGAATATAGAGAAATTGGAACCCCGAAGCATTGTGAGTGGGAGTGCAAAGTTATGCAGTCACTTCAGAAAAGTTAAATGCTAAACATGTTGTTAAAATATGATTGAGGAATTCCACTCTTAGATATACATCCAAGAGAAATAAAAACCATATGGACATGCAAATTTTTTTAAAGGTTCATGCAGCATTATTCATAGTAGTCAAAAAGTGAAAATAACTCAAATGCTCATCAACTGATTGATAAATAAAATATGGTATATTCATACAACAGAATATTATTAGCAATAAAAAGAATGAAGTACTGATATATGCTATAATATGGATGAAACTTGAAAACATTCTGCTAAGTTAAAGAAGCCAATCATAAAGGAACATATATTGCATGATTCATTTTTAGGAAATGCCCAGAATAGTCAAATCTATAGAAACAAGAAGCATATTAATGGTTTTCTAGGGCTGGTGATGGCAGAAATTATGTGACTGCTAGTGGGTAGAGTTACTTTCTGTGGTGTCAAAAATGCTCTAAAATTTGTCTTGGTGACAGTGGCCCAACTCAGTAATATACTGAAAATCTCTGAATTATACATTTAATTGGGTTAATTTTATCTATAATAATAAAAGCATAATATGCTAATTAGACAGCCAAGCGACCTTCCAGACGTCCTTCCAGACGAAGCTGGGGCTGTGATGGCTGAAGCAAGCCGCCATGGCTGTGAGAGCTGAGCCCCTTGCACGAAGTTCATGCTTCAGGTCTGTAGTATTATAATAAACTAGAGGCCCGGTGCACAAAAATTTGAGTACTCGGGCGGGGGAAGGGAGGTCCCCTCAGCCCAGCCTGTGCCCTCTCGCAGTCTGGGACCCATTGGGGGATGTCCACCTGCTGGCTTAGGCCCACTACCTGGGGAACCAGGCCTAAGCTGGCAGTGAGACATCCCTCTGGAAGCCCAGCAGCCCTCAGGAAATGTCCACTTGCCAGCGGGGAGCAGGCCTAAGCTGCAGTAGGACATCCTTAGTGCTGCTGTGGAGACGGGAGAGGCTCCTGCCACCACTGCTGTGCTGCCAGCCATCAGCCTGGCTTGTGGCTGAGGAGAGCTCCCCCTGTGGGAGCC